>NC_041388.1:618834589-618844546 GCF_002162155.2 Triticum dicoccoides | reverse complement strand
AGACGCACTTCCTTGCGTGCGAAGATGTAGCTGGTGGGTCCAGCAATCAGGGGGGCGAATCGTTTTTTCCCGGACGCACTTCCTTGCGTGCGAAGATGTAGCTCGTGGGTCCCAGCAGTCAGGGGCCGAATCATTTTTTCGTGAAATACGGTGGCCCGTCTGGTGGGTCCCCGCTGTCAGGTGGAGGAATAATTATTTTGCGCGTAATAAGGAGGCACTTCCTTGCGGCTGCCATGGACCCATCTGTCAGCCTCTCCACGTACAGTCCACGTCCAATGGAAGTCGTTCCTTGACCACGTTGACCACGCCGCACCGAGAGCACCAGGGCGGTGGACAATGGTGAGGCCTAGGAAGGGGACGACGCGGAGCCGGGGAAGACACGGCAGTGGATGCACACTCGGAGAGGAGTATGAGGGTTCACTGGTTCGGCTGCACTGCCGTCGCCGCAGAATAACAGGGGGTGTGGGTGAGTGGAGGGATGGCTTGGCCAGCGGTGGGAGTAGTAGGGGGCGGTGAGGCCTCCACGGCAGCACAGTCGGACACGAGAGGCAAGAGCAGGCGGCACGACCGGCACTGTTTTGGGCGGCTGGAGCAAGAAGACCAGAGGTTGAAGAAGCACGACGGCCGTTGGATGGACATCGTACGGTCACTGCAGCTAGAATCGTTTATATTGACTAAGTTGACAAAGCCCTTCATACGTCAACTTAGTAGGCCCACAGGTCAGCTTCCGAAACGGTGCGCCCCAGATGTCAGGGGGAGGAATCATTTTTGGGCGGGTGAAGCTAGAATATCCGAGATTGAAGAAGAAGCACGACATCCATTGGATGGACATCCAACGACCACTGCTGTTAGAACCATGTGTTGACTATAAGTTAACAAAGCCTTGCATACGCGTCAACTCTGTTTTTTAGGGGACGCATCAACTTAGTAAGGCCAGAAGTGTGTGGCAGAGAACTTATAGCCCATTTGAGATTTGTAAGAATGTGTAGCCAATTTTTGAATTCTAATGGAATTTACTACAGCCCATTTAGAGTTTGTTAAAAGTACAGCCCATTTCAACCAACCGTTCAAAACAGAATTCAATAAAATTTTCCACATTTTGATGGGATCCAAAATATTTTTATCCTGAAATTTCTAGTCAGATTAAATACAATTTCAATATAAATTTATATTACGAAAAAATCCAACGAAACATTGCGCTCGCAACAATTAATGAAATTAAAATTTTCAATATCCAAAAATAATATTTTATAAAGTAATCACATGTTTGGTGCATTTTTTTATAGTTACTGCCCAGTTTTTATAATTACATCCCATTTATTATTTCTTAAAGCCCATTTTCTTGTTAAGCCTAATGCATCCCTCCTAGGAAAGATTTGCAGCCCAGCGGGGCGGAGAATAACAACTTGACCTTGCCTGGGTATTCCTAAAAAATGTATAGCTGGGCTAGCCATTTTCAGCTTGAAAAAAATTAATATCTGGGCTGGATATCTGGCCTGGGCTAGACGGGCCACAGCCCGCCCAGTTAATACCTGCAGCGATGTTTTCGTTGTTGTTCAAAGGAGAAAAATTAATATCTAGGCTAAACATCGAAAAACTCTGTAGTGCTCACACCTCAAAAACACAAATACTGCTCAAGCTGCTTGGTCTCAGCTGTCGGCCGCTTCTTGTGCAATTCTCTCGTTTATTGACTACTAGATAGGTTGACAATGGTGTGAGACTGTGATGTCAGGAAACCAGGAGGAAGCGAAATAAATTATAGTTTATTATATACATATATAATAAGGAGGCACTTGCGTACGTGAGGCTATGGACCTGGTGGGTCCCCATTGCCATCCTCTCCAAGTAAAGTCATCTCCTCGCCCGCGCGCGCTTTCCGCCCGAAACAGTCAGCGCCGCCCGCCCTGCTTCCCGGTGCAGGCGATTGCTCTGCCTTCAAATGACACAAGTGCCGTCCGTCCGTCCATCTTCTGCCCACATTAATGATACACGGTTGCCGAGGCGGCTACTCCGGTGCCACACGTTCGTCCCTCCGCCTTCCCACCATTGCTATATAAACTGCTGCGCCGGCCATAGCCGCAGTCATCCGCATCCGTTCCCTTTCTCCTGTCCACACCACTACTGCCCAGCATGGCTTCCTCGCGCTCCAGCACTCTTCGGGACGGGCCGACGACGGACCACAAGGAGATGGCAGCCATTGCTGCCGACCGGCTGGCCGGCAGGCAGCCGGAGGACGAAGACGTCCCAATGGAGAACATGGTAGTCGATAATCCAGCGCCACCCCCCTCCTCCGCGCCATCCTCGCCGGTGCATTGCACCATGACCATCGGCGAGGCCCGTGCCCAATATATGGACAGGGTGAGGCAGATGCGTGAGGAGCAGTTCCGGGAGGCGCAGGCCGACGCCGCCTACAACCACCATCTCCTCCAGGAGCACCTGCAGGTAGAGGAGCAGATCGCCGCGGAGCGGGCGGAGCAGGAGGTGCTGCTCGACTCATACTGCTCCACCCGCAAGGGCCGCCTCGAGCGCTGGCGGTACCGCATGCGGGTGGCGGAGGCTGCGGCCGCCTACAAAGAGGCTAGCAAAGAGGGCGATGAAGCAGGCGAGGCGCTGTTTGGCGAGACCGAGGACGAGGCAGAGGACAATGCCGGCTCCGACGAGTCCCCGCTCCACTAGCGTCGACGAGGCCCTGCTCCTCCGAGGCCCCGCGGCACCAACAACGAGGCAGAGGACACCGCCGGCTCCGCCGAGGCCCCGCCCCGCCAACAACGAGGCAGAGGACACCGCCGGCTCAGCCGAGGCCCCACCCTGCTGGCAACGTGGGGGAGGATTTCCACCGCTTCACCGAGGCGCCGCCCGCCGGCAACGAGACAGAGGACATCGCCGGCTCCGCCGAGGCCCCGCCCCGCTACCAACGAGGCCGCGCCAGACAGAAAACGAGGAAGAGTAGAACACGGTAGGTCGCCACCGCTCGGGTCCAACTAAGGCCACCGCTGCTACCCTCCGGTTGAAGCCAAGCTAGGCGGGTTGACCATTGACGGCCGGTTAGCTTCTTGGCGGCAACGTGGAGTCGGAGAGCTGCACTGGAGAAGAATGCTGCTTCTACTTAACTGCTGGTGCAGTTGGCTGACTGACACGTGGGCCCAACAAGCCACATGTCAGTTACGCAACTGCACCTGCAGTTAAGTCACTGAAGCTTCTGTTTGGCTCAGCGGGACACAGGTGGGTAGCTTCGGTTAATTAATTATACCTCCAGCGCACCGCTTTTTAGTTGAAGAATGTATGAAATGTAATGAAATCCGGCATGTTTATATGAAATCCGTCCGTGTATGAATGAATTTATTTCGATTAGTTCGAATTCCTATATCACTGGCATTGGATGAACATGCAAAACAATACGTACTAGCATTATTCCCAGGGTGATCACCTTGTTTGCAGCAGTTTCACATGTACTCCCTCCGATCCTTTCTAGTCTACATACAAGTTTTGTCTGCAGTCAAAGTATCTCTACTTTGACCAATCTTATACAAAAAAGTATGCACTTTCACAATGTGCGAAGTAAAAAGGAACAGAAGGAGTACAAAAAGTTTGAGCAGCTTTTTAGCGTTTCTGTACATTGCAATCAAACACAGAGGCCTGACAATTCATAGAGAACATTCAAAACAATCGATGATTATGCATCTCAGTGACTCACATGTCAAAGGCAATATTTACTTCACAACTAAAGAATAAAGAAAAAATTGATCAACGCTACTGACAGCAAAGGGCGTCCCATTCAAAAATATCAAACGCATGTCTTGCTAAAATCAATGAGCAAAATTTGACAAGGTTGTCCCATTCCAAAATATCAAATGCCTACGATTGTGGAATGGGCAGGGTTTGCCATCAGTTCGGACATTGACATGGCACCTCGTGCTAAATAAACCAGTTGTTCTTTTTGCACAGTTTCCACCAAAATCAACCAAATTCGTGCGTAGCTTGTATGATTTCGCCCTTATATGTTGCAACGCCTCGAACTTATCGGCACCTCCTTTATTGTGGTGGAAATGAATGATTTGATGTATTCATGAAAATTTTGTGCAGCTCCCACTGAAATCAAGCTGAGCACCCTTGTTTGCACAAATACAAAGAAGTGATTAGTATAAAGCAAACTGTACTATGAATTGACAGTTTCAACAGGCACATACATGGTCCATGTAGAGCACACTTTTAGAAAAATGGAACTCACCAGAAAGAATCCTAGAACAACATTGTATTCGCGCATCACAGCAAAAAAATGGAGATTTGTCAGTCCTTCTGAGCTGAAGTTAGTTTGGTCTTGTGGGGAGTAATGTAACCATCCTTCAACTGCTCCTTCTGATGAGAAGATAGACAGGGCTTCTTCATCCTGGCATAATCGGAACTAGTCACTTCACGTACTCCATATTCTTCTTCAGAGGAAGATGATCCTGTTGTGCAAAGACAAGATGACTACTAAATGCTAGCATCCCTGTTTGCTTGAAAAAAAGGAAAGGAAATATTTAAAACAACATAGATGAAGCACTTCTCAAGGACAATACCACTTTTTCATGACGGTATCTAAATAGTAGCACAACACCAATAGAGATGACAAAGCTCAATCATATGGATGAAATCAGTGGGTGAGTACCAACATTTGTCAGGAGGCTTATTGTGTAGAGCATACAGATGAAGCACTTCTCCGGAACCATCTGTTGCTATCTACGGTGGTGGCCATGCTTACTATATACTCCTTGATTAGTTTAATGTTTCCAACATCTTCTTGTGTAGTTCCACTAAAATATATGGTATCTTCAAAGAAGATCCCTGTTTGCACAAGTAGAGATAATTACATATTACATTAAGAGTGGCATCAAATCAGTGGCAAAACAATTGCTCGTTCCAGCCATAGCAATAAATTAAGATGCAAAACTATATCATTACTTGTGTCATCACAGTTCCAGTGCTTCATTACAGCACCGGGAGTTGATTTTTATTTTTCTTCTACTTGTTCTTCCCCCTCATCACTTGGTTCAATAACAGACAAGCTTCGCCTTCAATGTAAGATTTGGCATGTCAATTAGGGAGCACAAGTATAGTACTAAACTTAATTTTCTGATGAAAGTGGCAAAATACAGGCCAACAGTTGTGAAATATCCTTATGTTACCTCAATGGGGTATTACGGTGCACATACAGACTGGAAGTCTTGTCTCCATTTGTGTAGTTCACTAAAATCAAGCAACATTATCGTACAAGTAGCACAACATATGAAAGCACACTGCAGAATCATGTGAAAGAAGGCTAGTACTGACCTCTGATGATGCGAAATTCAAACAACTCACAAGAAGAAGATCTGAATCAAATTCGCCTTAACGGATAGGAAGTAAGATCTCCTCTTGTGCAGTTCCACTAAGATCAAGCAATCAAGCAACGTTGTCGGTGTGACATTTTGGTTGAACTGCACAAAACACTCTTAAAACAAAAGTGTTTTGTGCAGTGCAACAAAAGGTCACAATGGCAACGAGGTGAAGTAGATAACCCTGTTTACACAGAGGTGCAAAGGAAACAATTAGTGGTCAATAACGATGGATGACACAGAAGCCAACAAAAAGAAGCATCTACCTTATCTAAATGGGAAAGAAAGCAAGACAACAACATTTCTCAAACGGCGGCATTGATTAATATTAACATATAGATTATATTAACAATAAAATTTGTTAAACATGTAATTTTCTTTTAACTGTGGCATTGCATCAATTTTCCAGCGGCATTATTAGAGGGTGTTTGTTTACAGGGGCATTTTGGTGTAGGGACTAAAAAAACTCCGTGTCAGTCCCATCTAAACCAAACAGGAGGGACTTTTAGGGACTAAAAGTGGGCATTTGGGACTAAAGAAAGAAGACCCCGAGGGAGTCTTTTTGGGACTTTTTCCAACAGTTGCCCCTACCACGCATCACACCTTGTCTCTATTAGTTCATTACTAGGGGTAACATGGTCTTTTAGCATGTCATTTAATAACCTCTAGTCCATGTTTAGTCCCTAGAACCAAGCAAGTAGGGACTAGGGAGTATTTAACCAAACAGGGCCTTAGATTAACAACAGCTAATGAGTTGCACGGGACAGTGGACGCACCAGCACCATGTGCATCTACCGATGTACTGTGGTCATGCACGGTCTGTTGCAACAAAGAACTAACAACCAAAGAGCCTATTTGTGTTGGTCCCAGTTTTGTTATCTTTAGACACCTTTCCCTATGTGAGCGCAGCAAATCTAGTCCTGCTCAAACTCTACAGCCTTGTCCTTTCCTTTCCTTTTTGAACTAGTACTTTCGCCCTTCCTTTCCTCTTTGAACCACGTCCTAGATTTATGCGATACAACTTTCCCCACAACTTTCCCCCATTCCTTTCCTCTTTGAACCACGTCCTAGATTCATGCTATACAACTTTCCCCCTTCATTTCCTCTTTGAACCACGTCCTAGATTCATGCTATATACAACTTTTCCCACAACTTTCCCCCACTCCTTTCCTCTTTGAACCATGTCCTAGATTCATGGTACACATGCAGCTAGAGCAATGCATGTGGAGTAAGTAAATTACACCTTAAGGTTCTTGGGGCGTGGTTCGGTGGGCAACGGGACGACGACGAAGAAGAAGGGGTCGGAGGCCCTCCCGCGGCGCCGCTGGGTGGAAAGTGAACAGCTGCGCCGGTAGTCCCTCGCCGACGGCGACAGTGTTAAGCCCCCTTCCCTTCCCGGTGGACGGATCCTGCAACGAGGGGAGAGAGAGGCCAACGAAGTCTTGTTTAGATCTGGAGAGGGCGAGAGAGTGTGAAGAGAGCAACTACAAGTGCTGAGGCTCCAGCGGGAGAGGGCGAGAGAGTGTGAAGAGAGCAACTACAAGAGCTGAGGCTCCAGCGTGTATATATATATACTGGAGAGAGAGTGTGAAGCGTGCAAACCCTAGAAAACATTTTGACCAATCAAAGAATCCTCCTGGCACAAATTATGCTCAAGTGTAGTTATCGAACCCGAGACCTCAAGTTTGATGAGCGAATAGGCTAACCAGCTACACAACCCTCCCGTTATGTTCAGCGAGAGGGAAATAATCTTTTATACATTCCTGCATCGTGTGACAAGCATGTCGTGTTTTTTGTGTGTGTGGGAGTCATTGGGATTTCAATCATAATCGTGTCATGTGGCTTTGGTGGTAAGACTATCCACAATGGTGCAGAAATAATGCAGCCTTAGTCACCTTACCTCTCTCCACGTAGTACGCTGGGTCCCACCAGTCAGAGGGTGAAACAAACAAATTAGTAAGAAAAATTAAAAGCGCTAGCGGTGTTTCTTACCTCACACATCTCGCTACTGCTCGGGAACACTGTCCAATTGATCCCTCTGTTCGCTCACGTACTATTTTAAGTGAATCCTTATTATAACATGCACACAAATTTTGGGCACTTGTATTCGACTTAAGTCAGTGTGCCACCGTATCTCGTATACTTACTACTCCCTCCGTCTAGGTGTAATAAGTCACGTTAGAAGGTGCAACGGGACCAAGGGGTGTGTGTGTGTGTGTGTGTGTGTGTGTGTGTTTAACATCATGTGTGTGTTAGAGAGAGCGATAGATCGACCTACTCCTACAGAGAGATGTTGTGTAGTGTACGATTTTAGCCGCGAGAGTCGGTGCATCCTCTCGTTTCCGGGCGTGTTCGATAGGGACATGCAGACAGCTGCCACACCCGCTCCTGACGAGCCTGGCCCACCCAAAGCCCCTCCATCACCCGCGCGCTTCCCGCCCGAAACGGTCAGCGCCTCTCCAAAGAATCGGTATCGCATTCATGCCCGGGCAGAGCGGATGCGACCTCTCACTGGCGCAAGAGTGATGGTTGCTTTGTCCGTCCAACTTACTGCTGGGTCTATGTGATTTGATGGCTCATTGGTCTTTATTACTGAGGTGGTAGGACTGCTGGATGTCCCATGCTTTCGGCGAAAGGAGGTACTACTATTAGATTACAATTTTCTCCATTCTTATAGCGGAGGCGTGCAAGAGCAGTGAAAACACGCAGGCTCAGTGATTACATGGCCCACCTCACACTATCACCGTGCGACACCTAACTCTTTACATAGTACTCCCTCCGTTCCTAAATATTACTAGATGAGTCCCCACGCATTGCCGCGGAACAATGGTATATCTCTCTGCGCAAAATTATCGATTTCATAGAACTAAAAAAAAACTCTATAACCGCATGAAAAATGTGGTAGCCAAACTAAATAAACTCCCATCATCATTTAGATCATCCCACGTAAGGAAAAAAGATCAGCCAACTCCTACTGCATAATGGGATTATATTTTTCTTTTTGACATGTTAATGGGACTTAAAAGCTCACTTACATGCATGCTACCGGTGCATGCTTGCATGCAGACATGTTGATGTGATTTAAAACCCACTCACATGCATGTGCCACGGTATTTCTGCATGCTTGCATGTGGCTTAGTGCGGAGCCTCTCAACGTCTAGATCAGGCGGCCATTATGGATTGATTTACTTCATCTAACGGCTACATCAATTTTGATGATGTGGCTCAAGGAGAGGATAGAGAATTCCTAGTAGTGGGGGCTAACTATTACTAGTAGATAAGTCTTTGTAGAGATTCCACTACATACGGAACAAAATGAATGAATCTACACTTAAAATGCATCTATATACATCCGCATGTGGTTCATGGTGAAATCTCTACAAAGACTTATATTTAGGAATGGAGGAAGTACTAGTATAGTACGTACTATAATTTATCAGCGAGATAAATTTGTACAATGCTATGAAGCTTCCAAAATATTAACCTTGCGATTGGCTCTTCGCCTCTTAGGGAAGTCGAGCAATAATGGTAGTGTAGTATATATCGTTCTGGCTATATGAGACTGAATGAATTGCTGCACGTCCACCACGTGGGCGAGGGTCGAGGGGCGAGGGAGAGTGCTACATACGGAGCAAAATGAGTGAATCTACACTCTAAAATATGTCTATATACATCAGTGTTTGGAGTATGTACTAGTAGTTGATATTGAAATATACTAAAGGACATATATATTCCAAACAATATGATATAATCTCTATAACCAAGGTAGTAGGGACAAGGAGTAAACAGAGGGGTAGTAAATTTTTCTCCTCGTCCTGCGAGCCACCGCGCGCATGGGCGAGGGAGCGGGCGTAAGGCAGAGCAAGCTTCACCTCATCCTGCGAGCCACCGCGCCCGTGGGTGGGGAGACGACATACTAAGCAAGCTTCTTGTCGTTCTGCGAGTTGACGGGACATATCAAAAGTACTCCAGTGTATAGAGCCTTGCCTCTAAGGTAGGCCCCACATGGTTTGCCTCTTTTTTAACATAACACGTCAATTCGCAATTTGTTTGTTCACCCGTGGTAGACGATCCTCCCTCCACCAAGTGGACAACCAGTACACGTGCCAAATTACCACGTGGGCTGCCTTTTTCATACAGAAATAAGCTCCACCATGTACCCGCGCGGGTGTGGTTCGGAAAGAGACGAGAGTACGTGCACCATGCATGCACCTCTTCTCTTCGTGCACGTCCCCCACCTACGTGGGTGTGTGTGAGAGATACAAACCGTGTTCATGAGTGTTTTTTGTTTTGGGGTGGGGGTGGGGTGGGGGTTGATTTCATGAATTATTTGTGGAAATATGTGTCGATGACATCTCAAGCAAAATTTTGCATGCAATGTGTGTGAAATGGAGGCCTATCCATATCATACATAGAGGGTCGGGCAATCCACGAGAAGAGAGGGAGGGGTCCTAGCTATCGATAGAGTCAAAGAGAGGATCAAGTGGGTGGGTGCAAGATCGATGAAGAGAGCCATCGAAATTGTGTGTGTGTGCAAGTCAAAGATATAGGGCGACTGGCCTACCGGAACGTTAGAGGGCACATGTCAAGTTTGTGTGTGGCA
>NC_041388.1:618831837-618834440 GCF_002162155.2 Triticum dicoccoides | reverse complement strand
GGGAGGGAGAGGGGTAGAGTGCTGGATGGGTGATGGAGTTGCTTCTCGAAGATGGTGGGAGAGGCCTATTAGACAAACTGAGGGTGGAACTGCAATGTTATCAATAAGAGTGGGGATGTGTTTCTGTGTGTGCCTGTGCGTGATAGATCTGTCGAGACGCATCCATGGATGATGAAGGGGAACCATGTGTTTGGTAAGCAAATTTAACTAGATTGGTAGATCAATTGTTGTTTGTCGGAGGAAGGGAGAGACACAACTAATGAGGTAGATCGATTGACGTGTGGGTAAAAACAAGTTATAAGGACCTAGCTAGCTATATGTATAGCGAGAGATCGGTTGGAGTATGCCCATTGGTTAGAGGCAAATAAGGCCCAGCGAGACGGATAGACAGAGAGAATGGAGCTAGGAGGTGGTGCGAGAGGCCCAACTACTAGCTAGATAGGGGGAGGAGTGTGCGGTTGTGAGGTCGATGAAAAGAGGGGCGAGAGTTTACACGTGTGTCTGACCGTATGAGAGACACGAGGAAAGGACACATAAAGGAGGAGATTGAAGGTGTGTGTATGTTGTAGGCAGGCATCGCTGGAGAGGTTTATCGATCGGTGTGTGTCGGAAAGGAGTTGTGGAGACTCTCGGAGAACGACCTAAAGAAAAAAAATGAATGTGCCTGGTGGATAGAATGCCGAGGGAGGGGGAGGGCGAGGAGGGCGTGTGCATGCACGAGAGAAAGTTAGTGGTAGCTACAAAGGTTAGAGGATTGTGTGGGTGTAAGAGACTAACAAAGATCATAATTTGATATGAAAGCGGATTCATATATTTGAATAGGAGATCATAGTGTTTTAAACATTGCATGCATGAATATAGCGGTGATACACGTCATGTGCACATGTTATACCATAATGTGATAATGCATGGCGTTTGCAACTCACAGCTAAATGCCGAACAATCTAAACCATACTATACATCAAACAATCTCACATTTTATTTGAGTTTGTGATAACGTGTGGCGTTTGCAGCTTACAACTAAATATTGAACAATCTAAACAATACTATATATTGAACATTCTCACATTTTATTTGAATTTGTGGTAATGTGTGGTGTTTGCAACTCACATCTAAATACTTGTAGGCGTAGGGGGCGGGGCACCATACATAATGTGATAAACACATTATACATATGAGACATGGTTTAGATTATGAAGATCTAGCTAGAGCTAGAAATGTAATGTGATTTGAAATCAAAATAAAGTGGATTCCAAAAAAATCTAGTTCGAGTTCATATAGTACACATAGTTCATATGTAACTCGAGACTAATCATGTGGTGTGTTGTGAAGATAATACAGAAACGATGGTTTAACTTGACAATAATGATGATTGTAGATCTTACTAAAACAGAGAAACGAATTCAAATGCTTTGACTTCACAACAATCATTACTGTAGATCTTATTCAAATAGAGAAACAAATTCAAATTTAGTTCATATTGAAGCGGTAGTATATACGTTTGGAATGCACTAAAACGTTCATTTGAGTAGTAGGTTGCATGCATTATACACGTAGCGAAGTATTTTAATTGAACATAACATGAATTCAAAGTTTTGAATGACATTTGTAGTGCGCATTGATTTGGTACAGTACACGTTAGGCTTCTCCGGAAATTTCAACCCGCGCCTTGTTAGCCCGAAATATTTAAGATATATCTTTGTCTCGTTGTGCTCCAACAACTCCCTCCATCTCAACGCGCGCCTTGCTATTCCGAAATTACAACACGCGCGAAAACTCCCACCTCCTGTGAAATCCCGACACATGAAATGCCCGTGGTACCCCTGAACCGAAAGAACCGCCTCAAATCGGTGGGGGTACTTACGTAACTTACCCCACATTTCGGACAAGCGCGTCTCTAAGCCATGGTTCTCCACTGCCATCCCATCCGCCCACCCATTCATACACCGAGGCTGCGAAAACCCGCGATGAAACCCCACACCCTGCTCCGTCCGCCACCCAGCCGGAGCCTCTTCCCCGACGATGTCATCCACTGCAACACCTCGACATCCCTCATCCACCGTACCGGATGAGGATCCGTCATCGATCTCATCATCCCGCCGGTTCAGCCACCCCGTCCTCCACCTCCAAGGAGCTGCTCCGATGTTCCCCTCGTCTTTCGCGCCACCTCCATTCCCACACCACCGTCTTCACCTGCACCATCGGAAGAGCATCATCATCACCGTTTCCTCGGATGAAGTTGCGGCCTAATCGGCGCCACCAAAGAGGTTGTACACTAATCGTCGCATTTTCATCTTGATTCGATCTCACGGTGCTGCCGGTGCTCGGTCCCGAGCCGACACAGCGCGGCTCCATCCACGGCGGTGTCGCCGGCCACTTCCTCCACGACGTCGCTCCCTCGGCGGCGACGTCCACATCAGTAGGAGTTGCTGCTGCTTTAGCTCTCACTCGCGCTGCTGCTCTGCTCTTGCTCTCGGTCCCCTGCCTGGTCTGCTATTGCTATTGCTCTTGCTCGCGCTGCTGCTCTCGCTCTTGCTCTTGCTTGCGATGCTGCTTCGATTTAGCTACACTTCAGTCGACTGAATTGACTTTTTGGTTAGTAG
>NC_041388.1:618664237-618831284 GCF_002162155.2 Triticum dicoccoides | reverse complement strand
GGGGTGGGCGGGGCGGCGCACCGCTGGCCGCGGGCGGCGGGGGGCTGCTGTTTGGCCGGTGGTGGCTGGTGGCTCAGGGGTGGAGGTTGAAGATGATCCGCATTCCCTTGATTTCGTATCCAACGGCTGCAAAATCGACTGACCAGCAATGAAAAAGTCAGTCGACCGACGTGTAGCCTCACCTTGCTAGTGCGTTCAGTTTCGATAGCAAAATTCAGTTTCGACAGCAAAATTCAGTTTCGATAGTTAAGTTCAGTTTCGACAGTTAAGTTCAGAGATGAGCGGCTGATGTATTTTACATCTAGCACTTTGTGGTTATGTATTTTACTTCATGTATTGGAGATGCTATTAGAATTCCTCTCAGGTTAATGTTGTTCGTTGTCTCTCTTGTCCTGTGAGGGAGTCCTGGATTAGGGGGTGTTCGGATAGCCGGACTATACCTTCAGCCGGACTCCTGGACTATGAAGATACAAGATTGAAGACTTCGTCCCGTGTCCGGGAGGGACTTTCCTTGGTGTGGAAGGCAAGCTTGGCGATACGGATATGCAGATCTCCTACCATTGTAACCGACTCTATGTAACCCTAACCCTATCCGGTGTCTATATAAACCGGAGGGTTTTAGTCCGTAGGACAACATACACATCAACAATCATACCATAGGCTAGCTTCTAGGGTTTAGCCTCTCCGATCTTGTGGTAGATCTAGTCTTGTACTACCCATATCATCAATATTAATCAAGCAGGACGTAGGGTTTTACCTCCATCGAGAGGGCCCGAACCTGGGTAAAACTTCGTGTCCCTTGCCTCCTGTTACCATCCGGCCTAGACGCACAGTTCGGGACCCCCTACCCGAGATCCGCCGGTTTTGACACCGACATTGATGCTTTCATTGAGAGTTCCTCTGTGTCGTTGCCGTCAGGCTTGATGGCTCCTACGATCATCAATGGTGATGCAGTCCAGGGTGAGACCTTCCTCCCCGGACAGATCTTCGTCTTCGGCAGCTTCGCACCGCGGGCCAATTCACTTGGCCATCTGGAGCAGATCGAAAGCTATGCCCCTGGCCGTTAGGTCAGATCTGGAAGTTTAAACTACACGGCTGACATCCGCGGGGACTTGATCTTCGACGGATTCGAGTCACTGCCGAGCGCACCGCACTGTCATGACGAGCATGATCTAGCTCTACCGCCGAACAGTGCCCTGGAGGCCGCACCCGCATCGGCTTCGACCCTTAATTCGGAGCCAACTGCGCCGATCAAGGATGGGTGGTTGGACGCTGCCTCGGGGGCTGTGATCCCAACAACGATCGAGCCGAAGACCAGCCCCGCACTCTGCGAGACTCGTAACTCCAAGGAGCCGGACTCCTCTCCGGACTCCGAACCCTCCACGCCCCTGCCGATCGAATCCGATGGGGCACCGATTATGGAGTTTACTGTCGCAGACATCTTTCAGCACTCGCCTTTCGGCGATATTCTGAAGACACTGAAGTCTCTCTCTTTATCAGGAGAGCCCTGGCCGGACTATGGTCGGCAAGGTTGGGATTCGGACGATAAAGAAATTCAAAGCCCACCCACCACCCACTTTGTAGCCACTGTCGACGATTTAACCGACATGCTCGACTTCAACTCCAAAGACATCGACGGTATGGACGCCGATGAAGGAGACGATGAAGAACCAGCGCCTATTGGGCCCTGGAACGCCACCTCGTCATATGACATATACATGGTGGACGCACCAAAAGATGACAATGAGGAGCGGAAGGACGCACCGAAAGCTTGTTCCCTCGAAAAGCAGTCAAAGCGGTGATGCAAGCACCGCCCCAAATCCCGCCTCGACAGAAATAGTAATCATACAGACCCAGCGCTGGAGCAGGGCGAACCGCTGCCGGACAACGGCAATCCGGATAATCTAACCGAACAAACAAATCCTATCAAGGCTAATGGTCCGGACAACATAACGCCGGACAGGCACCCGGAGCAGCAGACTGCCCGTAAAAGGCTTGTTGCCACCGCGAGGAGTCGTAAAAAGCAGAAGCAAAGGCTCAAAGCCGCGCAAGACACACTCCAAATCAGATGGAGTAAAATACTCAACACTGCAGCAAGGTACGGCGACAATCGCCCCTCCAAGAGCTACCCAAAGCGGAAGCTGCTACCCGAATTCGATGAGGAGGCCTTAGAACCCCCACAACCAAATATCAAAGCAGCCACCTGGTCAGATAGACGATCCCTCTACCAACACAGATCGGCATACAACGCCGCTCACAATACAATACGCGACCCATGCGAGGGCTCGCACCCAAAGGACGGCGCAACAAGATCCATCTATGGACCACGCAAGCGCGCCCCAGCATACAATGCAACACAACAAACATCCAAACAACGTGGTACACCCAGCTATAGGGGTGCCGCACACCCCCTATGTTTCACCGACGAGGTGCTGGACCACGAATTTCCAGAGGGATTCAAGCCCATAAACATAGAGGCATATGACGGAACAATAGACCCTGCGATCTGGATTGAGAACTACATCCTTCATATCCATATGGCTCGAGGAGATGATCTCCACGCCATCAAGTACCTACCCCTCAAGCTCAAAGGGCCAGCTCGTCACTGGCTCAAAGGCCTACCTGAAAGCTCCATTGGAAGTTGGGAAGAGCTCGAAGACGCCTTTCGGCCAAATTTTCAAGGGACTTATGTCCGACCTCCGGATGCGGACGATTTGAGTCATATAACTCAACAGCCCGGAGAGTCAGCCCGAAAGCTTTGGAACATGTTTCTTACTAAAAAGAACTAGATTGTCGACTGTCCGGACGCTGAAGCCTTGGCAGCTTTCAAGCATAGCGTCCGTGATGAATGGCTCGCCAGACACGTCGGCCAAAATAAGCCGAGAATGATGGCCGCACTAACAAACCTCATGACCCGCTTTTGCGCGGGTGAGGACAGCTGGCTAGCCAGATGCAACACCAGCGACCCCAGTACATCTGAAGTTGGAGATGGAAACGGGAAATCACGGCGCAACAGCAATAACAAATGCCGGAATAAAGAAGACAACATGAAGGGCACGACAGTAAATGCCGGATTCAAAAGCTCTCGGCCAGGTCAAAAGCCGCCCCCCTAAAGGCACCAGTGATGAATTGTCCAGCCTCAACAAAATTCTCGACCAAGTATGTCAGATTCATAGTACCCCTGGTAAACCTGCTAATCATACCCACAGAGAATGTTGGGTATTCAAGCAGTCCGGCAAGCTCAACGCCGTACACAAGGGGGAGGATACACCAAGTGAAGACGAGGACGAGCCCCCCAAGCAAGACACGGGGAACAAAAGAAATTTCCACCAGAAGTCAAAACAGTAAACGTGTTATACGTAATCAAGGGAAAAAACAACGCGGCACTCCCAGGAAAATATACCCAAGTGCCTGTCACCACGAAGTCCTGCCACTGGTCATCTCAACCGATCACTTTCGACCATCGCAATTACTCAGCAAGTATCCGACACGCAGGATGGGCTGCCCTGGTATTAGACCCAGTAATTGGCGGATATCACTTCACAAGAGTCTTGATGGACGGCGGCAGTAGCCTAAACCTAATATATCAGGATACAATCCGCGGGATGGGGTTAGACCCAACACAAATTCGCCATAGCAATACTCCCTTTAAAGGAGTAACGCCAGGCCCAGGGGCTCGTTGTACGGGCTCCCTCCTACTACAAGTTATATTCAGCTCCCCCGACAACTTCCGTCGCGAGCATTTAACTTTCCACATCGCTCCGTTTCAAAGTGGCTATCAAGCACTGCTCAGACGCGAAGCTTTCGCTCGCTTTAATGCAATACCACACTACGCCTCCCTCACACTCAAGATGCCCGGTCCACGTGGCATCATTACAGTGCACAGAAATATCAAGCGATCTCTGTGTGTCGAAGAGAGTGAGGTTGCCTTGGCAGTCGCACACTAAAGGCGTCCGGACAAGCGAAAGCATCCAATAGGTCATCAAGACCTCAGATA
Organism: Triticum dicoccoides; assembly: GCF_002162155.2. Lineage (NCBI taxonomy): Eukaryota > Viridiplantae > Streptophyta > Magnoliopsida > Poales > Poaceae > Triticum > Triticum dicoccoides. The sequence goes on along the minus strand of NC_041388.1, from coordinate 618,827,287 downwards.
CAACTAATCAAGTCCGGCGCTGCTATTTATATAGAATAAGTGGTGACACCCCTATTTGTCAATACAAGGGGCTCAATGCACGCAGACAAGTGGCAATTTCTTATCATCTTGAAATATACATGGTTTCTTTAAAAACTATCTTTTTGCACAACAACTTTTTCACTTAACTTCCTCTCTTTTACAGACGATCATCGTGCTACACCCGTCCAGGATACGGCACAACGGAGACACAGGCGCAGACGTACAGCAGGGACCCGCTCCAAGGATTCTTTTTAGATTAAGACCCTGCGTAAACCTTTTTTATTGTCTCTTGTTGATACATATCCACCATTGAGAAGGATGCTGACGTCTTGGCATGTGGCCATGCCAGAACAATGCACGTACCTGGACACGAGGGGCTTCTTACAAAGGCCACTATTTAGGCCCGGTTTATACCACAAAGACCGAACACCTTAGGGAGTGTTCGGCATCGCGAGTTTGGCCCTATATGCATCAGCTCCGAATCATTGTCTTTGGTCAAATGTTGGGTTTGCCCGGCTCCTGTGTTTTGGTGCCTTATGTTCCGCCTTGTCGGCTAAGGTAGCACCAGGAGAACTACTGCAATTGTGCCCTGGTTCATCCGGACGAGCACCTCAGTAGAGAAAGTTGAAAACTGACTGTCATGATATAGCGTGAGACTGGTCAACCACACGATGACCTGTGGGAATGTTAGAATTCCTTCGCCTTAACGAAGGGCCGTTTTCCGGCCAGGCATGTACGCACCCCGGAATCGGGAGATTGCGGAGCCACCAGGGGCTATCTAGTAGCCCCACTGTCAAACTCCTATGGCTAAGTGAAAGTGCTAAAGCATTATAGTACGGTTGCCTCGCTCGCTCCGCTATCACCTCCTTAATAGGACCAAGACGTTGGGTTAAGTGTGAACGCGTGTTTTTGCGAGCACCTCCGCATTATATGCGTGGGGGTTGAAGCCGACGACTGCAATCTTTCTGGTTATACACATGTATACATAAACGACCGCCCAGGAGGCATCATATTACTTTCAGGCAAAAGTATAAAAATAGCATTATAAAAATTTATAAAAGCATTTCGCTTACAATGAGATTACATATCACTCAAACATAATATTTTTTGAGCACTGGGTCTCTATCAAACGGGCACCCTCAAGAACTTCTTCAAAGTATTGCTCAGCAGCCTTTCGACCTATAGCCGAATCCCGCGCTGCAACATTGGTAGCATCCATCTTCGCCCAGTATGCCTTAACACGGGCAAAGGCCATCCGTGCGCCCTCTATGCACACCGACCTCCTCATCGCATTAATGTGTGGCACCACGTCAAGGACCTGCTGCACCAAGCTGAAATAGCTGTTCGATTTTGACCTTTCCGGCCATAGCTGATCCACAATAGACCTCATGGAGAGTCCGGACAACCTATTTAGTTCGGCCCATTCGGCTAATTGGTCAGTCAATGAAAGTGGACGCTCGGGAGAAGGGAATTGTCTCCAAAACAGCTGGTCTACTTCACGGTCCGTCTGACCCTGGAAGTACTTGGCCGCATCGGCTGCGCTCGCCGCCAAATCCATATACACATCCTCCGAACTCCACAGCTGATCCAGAGGGCCATACCGTGGATCTTCGAATTTCCTCCACAACATAAAGGATTTCCCAGCTACAATATCCCCGGCTTCCCGCAGCTCCTCCTTCTTTGCCCTCATAGCAGAGGGGAGATCCTTTTTCGTCGCAGCAGCCTTCTCAAGGTCCGATGCCTTCGCTTGGTTTTCCTTTTCAAGAACCCAGCAACGGTCGGCGGCGGCTTTTGTTGGAAATATGCCCTAGAGGCAATAATAGAAGTATTATTATTATATTTCCTTGTTCATGATAATTGTCTTTTATTCATGCTATAACTGTATTATCCGGAAATCGTAATACACGTGTGAATACATAGACCACAATATGTCCCTAGTGAGCCTCTAGTTGACTAGCTCGTTGTGATCAACATATAGTCATGGTTTCCTGGCTATGGACATTGGATGTCGTTGATAACGGGATCACATCATTAGGAGAATGATGTGATGGACAAGACCCAATCCTAAGACTAGCACAAAAGATCGTGTAGTTCATTTGCTAGAGCTTTGCCAATGTCAAGTATCTCTTCCTTCGACCATGAGAGCGTGTAACTCCTGGATACCGTAGGAGTGCTTTGGGTGTATCAAACGTCACAACGTAACTGGGTGACTATAAAGGTGCACTACAGGTATCTCCGAAAGTATCTATTGTTTTATGCGGATCGAGACTGGGATTTGTCACTCCGTGTAAACGGAGAGGTATCTCTGGGCCCACTCGGTAGGACATCATCATATGCGCAATGTGACCAAGGAGTTGATCACGGGATGATGTGTTACGGAACGAGTAAAGTGACTTGCCGGTAACGAGATTGAACAAGGTATTGGATACCGACGATCGAATCTCGGGCAAGTAACATACCGATAGACAAAGGGAATTGAATACGGGATTGATTAAGTCCTTGACATCGTGGTTCATCCGATGAGATCATCGTGGAACATGTGGGAGCCATCATGGGTATCCAGATCCCGCTGTTGGTTATTGACCGGAGAACGTCTCGGTCATGTCTACATGTCTCCCGAACCCGTAGGGTCTACACACTTAAGGGTCGATGACGCTAGGGTTATAAAGGAAGTTTGTATGTGGTTACCGAATGTTGTTCGGAGTCCCGGATGAGATCCTGGACGTCACGAGGAGTTCCGGAATGGTCCGGAGGTAAAGATTTATATATGGGAAGTCCTATTTTGGCCACCGGAAAATGTTCGGGATTTTTCGGTATTGTACCGGGAAGGTTCTAGAAGGTTCCGGAGTGGGGCCCACCTGCATGGGGGGACCCACATGGACGTGGGTAGTGGGGGCAAGGCCCCACACCCCTGGTCAAGGCGCACCAAGATCCCCCCTTAGAAGGAATAAGATCATATCCCGAAGGGATAAGATCAAGATCCCTAAAAAGGGGGGATAACAATCGGTGGGGAAGGAAATAATGAGATTTCTTTCCTCCCACCTTGGCCAACGCCCCAATGGACTTGGAGGGCAAGAAACCAGCCCCTCCACCCCTATATATAGTGGGGAGGCGCATGGGAGCTATACACGAAGTTCTGGCACAGCCCTACCTCTCTTCCTACTCCTCCTCTCCCATGGTGCTTGGCGAAGCCCTGCTGGATTGCCACGCTCCTCCACCACCACCACGCCGTTGTGCTGCTGTTGGATGGAGTCTTCCTCAACCTCTCCCTCCCTCCTTGCTGGATCAAGGCGTGGGAGACGTCACCGGGCTGTACGTGTGTTGAACGCGGAGGTGCCGTCCGTTCGGCACTAGGATCATCGGTGATTTGAATCACGACGAGTACGACTCCATCAACCCCGTTCACTTGAACGCTTCCGCTTAGCGATCTACAAGGGTATGTAGATGCACTCTCTTTCTACTCGTTGCTGGTCTCTCCATAGATAGATCTTGGTGACACGTAGGAAAATTTTGAATTTCTGCTACGTTCCCCAACAGTGGTATCAGAGCTAGGTCTATTGCGTAGATTCTTTGCACGAGTAGAACACAAAGTAGTTGTGGGTGTTGATGTCGTTCAATATGCTTACCGTTACTAGTCCAATCTTGTTTCGACGGTATTGTGGGATGAAGCGGTCCGGACCGACCTTACACGTACTCTTACGTGAGACAGGTTCCACCGATTGACATGCACTTGGTGCATAAGGTGGCTAGCGGGTGCCAGTCTCTCCCACTTTAGTCGGAACAGATTCGATGAAAAGGGTCCTTATGAAGGGTAAATAGCGATTGGCATATCACGTTGTGGTCTTGCGTAGGTAAGAAACGTTCTTGCTAGAAACCCATAGCAGCCACGTAAAACATGCAACAACAATTAGAGGACGTCTAACTTGTTTTTGCAGGGTATGCTATGTGATGTGATATGGCCAAGAAGAATGTGATGAATGATATGTGATGTATGAGATTGATCATGTTCTTGTAATAGGATTCACGACTTGCATGTCGATGAGTATGACAACCGGCAGGAGCCATAGGAGTTGTCTTTATTTATTGTATGACCTGCGTGTCATTGAAGAACGCCATGTAAACTACTTTACTTTATTGCTAAACGCGTTAGTCATAGAAGTAGAAGTAGTCGTTGGCGTGACAACTTCATGAAGACACGATGATGGAGATCATGATGATGGAGATCATGGTGTCGTGCCGGTGACGATGATGATCATGGAGCCCCGAAGATGAAGATCAAAAGGAGCAAAATGATATTGGCCATATCATGTCACTATTTGATTGCATGTGATGTTTATCATGTTTATGCATCTTGTTTGCTTAGGACGACGGTAGTAAATAAGATGATCCCTTACAACAATTTCAAGAAGTGTTCTCCCCTAACTGTGCACCGTTGCTACAGTTCGTCGCTTCTAAGCACCACGTGATGATCGGGTGTGATGGATTCTTACGTTCACATACAACGGGTGTAAGACAGTTTTACACAGCGAAAACACTTAGGGTTAACTTGACGAGCCTAGCATGTACAGACATGGCCTCGGAACATGGAGACCGAAAGCTCGAGCATGAGTCGTATAGTAGATACGATCAACATGAAGATGTTCACTGATGATGACTAGTCCATCTCACGTGATGATCGGACACGGCCTAGTTGACTCGGATCATGTAATCACTTAGATGACCAGAGGGATGTCTATCTGAGTGGGAGTTCATAAGATGAACTTAATTATCCTGAACATAGTCAAAAGACCTTTTGCAAATTATGTCGTAGCTCGCGCTTTAGTTCTACTGTTTTAGATATGTTCCTAGAGAAAATATAGTTGAAAGTTGATAGTAGCGATTATGCGATCAGTAGAAAGCTTATGTCCTTAATGCACCGCTCAGTGTGCTGAACCCCAACGTCGTTTGTCGATGTTGCGAACATCGGACATACACGTTTTGATAACTACGTGATAGTTCAATTAAATGGTTTAAGTAGAGGCACCAAAAACGTTTTCAAAACGTCGCGGAACATATGAGATGTTTCGAGGGCTAAAATTGGGATTTCAGGCTCGTGCCCACATCAAGAGGTATAAGACCTCCGACGATTTTCTTAGCCTGCAAACTAAGGGAGAAAAGCTCAATCATTGAGCTTGTGCTCAGATTGTCTGAGCACAACAATCACTTGAATCGAGTGGGAGTTGATCCTCCAGATGAGATAGTGATGTTTCCCCAAAGTCATTGCCACCAAGCTGCTAGAGCTTCGTGATTAACTATAACATATTAGGGATAGATATGATGATCCTTGAAATATTCATGATGTTTGACACCGCGAAAGTAGAAATCAAGAAGGAGCATCAATTGTTGATGGTTGGTGAAACCACTAGTTTCAAGAAGGGCAAGGGAACAAAGGGATACTTCATGAAACGGCAATTCAGCTGCTGCTCTAGTGAAGAAACCCAAGGTTGAACCCAAACCCGAGACTAAGTGCTTCTGTAATAAGGGGAACAACCACTGGAGCAGCATTACCCTAGATACTTGGTAGATGAGAAGGCTGGCAAGGTCGATAGAAGTATATTGGATATACATTATGTTTATGTGTACTTTACTAGTACTCCTAGTAGCACCAGGGTATTGGATACCGGTTCGGTTGCTAAGTGTTAGTAACTCGAAATAAAAGCTACGGAATAAACGGAGACTAGCTAAAGGTGAGCTGACGATATATGTTGGAAGTGTTTCCAAGGTTGATATGATCAAGCATCGCACGCTCCCTCTACCACCGAGATTGGTGTTTGCGTTGAGCATAGACATGATTGGATTATGTCTATCGCAATACGGTTATTCATTTAAAGAGAATAATGGTTACTCTATTTATTTGAATAATACCTTCAATGGTCTTGCACCTAAAATGAATGGTTTATTGAATCTCGATCGTAGTGATACACATTTTCATGCCAAAAGATATAAGATAGTAATGATAGTACCACTTACTTGTGGCACTGCCATGTAAGTCATAATGGTATAAAACGCATGAAGAAGCTCCATGTTGATGGATCTTTGGACTCACTCGTTTTTGAAAAGTTTGAGACATGCGAACCATGTCTATTGGTGTATATGCATGAAGAAACTCCATGCAAATGGATCGTTCAGACTCACTTGATTTTGAATCACTTGAGATATGCAAATCATACCACATGGGCAAGATGACTGAAAAGCCTCATTTTCAGTAAGATGGAACAAGATAGCAACTTGTTGGAAGTAACACATTTTGATGTGTGCAGTCGAATGAGTGCTGAGGCATGCAGTGAATATCATTATGTTCTTACTTCACAGATGATTCGAGTAAATGTTGAGTATATTTACTTGATGAAACACAAGTCTGAATTATTGAATGGTTCAAGTAATTTCAGAGTGAAGTAGCAGATCATTGTGACAAGAGGATAAAATGTCTATGATATGATCATAGATATGAATATCTGAGTTACGAGTTTTGGCACACAATTAAGACATTGTGGAAATTGTTTCGCAATTAATACCGCCTGGAACACCATAATGTGATGGTGTGTCCGAACATCATAGTTGCACCCTATTGGATATGGTGCGTACCATGATGTCTCTTATCGAATTACCACTATCGTTCATGGGTTAGGCATTAGAGACAACCACATTCACTTTAAATAGGGCACCACGTAATTCCGATGAGATGACACCGTATGAATTATGGTTTAGAGAAACCTAAGTTGTCGTTTCTTAAAAGTTTGGGGCTGCGACGCTTATATGAAAAAGTTTCAGGTTGATAAGCTCGAACCCAAAGCGGATAAAATGCATCTTCATAGGAAACCCAAAACAGTTGGGTATACCTCCTAATTCAGATCCGAAAGCAATATGGATTGTTTCTAGAATCGGGTCCTTTCTCGAGGAAAAGTTTCTCTCGAAAGAATTGAGTGGGAGGATGGTGGAGACTTGATGAGGTTATTGAACTGTCTCTTCAACTAGTGTGTGACAGGGCACAGGGAGTTGTTCCTGTGGCACCTACACCAATTGAAGTGGAAGCTTATGATATTAATCATGAAACTTCGGATCAAGTCACTCCCAAACCTTGTAGGATGACAAGGATGCGTACTACTTCAGAGTGGTACGTAATCCTGTCTTGAAGGTCATGTTGCTAGACAACAATGAACCTACGAGCTATGGAGAAGCGATGGTGGGCCCGGATTCCGATAAATGGCTTGAGGCCATAAAATCCGAGAGAGGATTCATGTATGAAAACAAAGTGTAGACTTTGGCAGAACGGCTCGATGGTCGTAAGGCTAATGAGTACATATGGATTTCAAAAGGAAGACGGACAATGATGGTAAATGTCACCATTAAGAAAGCTCGACTTGTCGTTAAGATGTTTTCCGACAAGTTCAAGGAGTTGACTACGATGAGATTTTCTCACTCGTAGCGATGCTAAGAGTCTGTTGGAATTATATTAGCGATTACTGCATTATTTATGAAATCTTGCAGATAGGATGTCAAAACATTGTTTCCTCGACGATTTTAATGAGGAAAGGTTGTATGTGATACAACCGGAAGGTTTTGTCAATCCCGAAAGATGCTAATAAGTATGCAAAGCTCCAGCAATCCTTCTAAGGACTGGAGTGAGCATCTCAGAGTTGGAATGTATGCTTTGATGATGATCAAAATTTTTTGGGTTTGTACAAAGTTCATGAGAAACTTGTATTTCCAAAGAAGTGAGTGGGAGCACTATAGAATTTCTGATGAGTATATGTTGTTGACATATTGTTGATCAGAAATGACGTAGAATTTCTGGAAAGCATATAGGGTTATTTTGAAAGTGTTTTTCAATGGAAAGCCTGGATTAAGCTACTTGAACATTGAGCATCAAGATCTATAAGGATAGATCAAAATGCTTAATAATACTTTCAAATGAGCACATACCTTGACATGATCTTGAAGGTGTTCAAGATGGACTAGTCAAAGAAGGAGTTCTTGCTTGAGTTTTAAGGTACGAAGTTAAGACTTAAAGCTCGACCACGGCAGAATAGAGAGAAAGGACGAAGGTCGTCCCCTATGCTTAAGACGTAGGCTCTTTAGTATGCTATGCTGTGTACCGCACCTGAAGTGTGCCTTGCCATGAGTCAGTCAAGGGGTACAAGAGTGATCCAAGAATGGCTCACAGGACAGCGGTCAAAGTTATCCTTAGTAACTAGTGGACTAAGGAATTTTCTCTATTATGGAGGTGGTAAAAGAGTTCGTCGTAAAGGTTACGGCGATGCAAGCTTGACACCTATCCGGATAGCTCTGAGTAGAGAGACCGGATACATATAATGGAGCAATAATTTAGAATAGCTCCAAGTAGAACAGTTGTTTGGAATAGCTCCAAATAGAGCGTGGTAGCTGCATCTAGGAGATGACATAGAGATTTGTAAAGCACACACGGATCTGAAAGGTTCAGACCCGTTGACTAAAATCTCTCTCACAAGCAACATGATCAAACATAAAACTCATTGAGTGTTAATCACATAGTGATGTGAACTAGACTACTGACTCTAGTAAACTCTTGGGTATTAGTCACATGGCGATGTGACCTGTGAGTGTTAATCACATGGCGATGTGAACTAGATTATTGACTCTAGTGCAAGTGGGAGACTGTTGGAAATATGCCCTAGAGGCAATAATAAAAGTATTATTATTATATTTCCTTGTTCATGATAATTGTCTTTTATTCATGCTATAACTGTATTATCCGAAAATCGTAATACACGTGTGAATACATAGACCACATTATGTCCCTAGTGAGCCTCTAGTTGACTAGCTCGTTGTGATCAACAGATAGTCATGGTTTCCTGGCTATGGACATTGGATGTCGTTGATAACGGGATCACATCATTAGGAGAATGATGTGATGGACAAGACCCAATCCTAAGACTAGCACAAAAGATCGTGTAGTTCATTTGCTAGAGCTTTGCCAATGTCAAGTATCTCTTCCTTCGACCATGAGAGCGTGTAACTCCTGGATACCGTAGGAGTGCTTTGGGTGTATCAAACGTCACAACGTAACTGGGTGACTATAAAGGTGCACTACAGGTATCTCCGAAAGTATCTATTGTTTTATGTGGATCGAGACTGGGATTTGTCACTCCGTGTAAACGGAGAGGTATCTCTGGGCCCACTCGGTAGGACATCATCATATGCGCAATGTGACCAAGGAGTTGATCACGGGATGATGTGTTACGGAACGAGTAAAGTGACTTGCCAGTAACGAGATTGAACAAGGTATTGGATACCGACGATCGAATCTCAGGCAAGTAACATACCGATAGACAAAGGGAATTGAATACGGGATTGATTAAGTCCTTGACATCGTGGTTCATCCGATGAGATCATCGTGGAACATGTGGGAGCCATCATGGGTATCCAGATCCCGCTGTTGGTTATTGACCGGAGAACGTCTCGGTCATGTCTACATGTCTCCCGAACCCGTAGGGTCTACACACTTAAGGTTCGATGACGCTAGGGTTATAAAGGAAGTTTGTATGTGGTTACCGAATGTTGTTCGGAGTCCCGGATGAGATCCCGGACGTCACGAGGAGTTCCGGAATGGTCCGGAGGTAAAGATTTATATATGGGAAGTCCTATTTTGGCCACCGGCAAATGTTCGGGATTTTTCGGTATTGTACTGGGAAGGTTCTAGAAGGTTCTGGAGTGGGGCCCACCTGCATGGGGGGACCCACATGGACGTGGGTAGTGGGGGCAAGGCCCCACACCCCTGGTCAAGGCGCACCAAGATCCCCCCTTAGAAGGAATAAGATCATATCCCGAAGGGATAAGATCAAGATCCCTAAAAAGGGGGGATAACAATCGGTGGGGAAGGAAATAATGAGATTTCTTTCCTCCCACCTTGGCCAACGCCCCAATGGACTTGGAGGGCAAGAAACCAGCTCCTCCACCCCTATATATAGTGGGGAGGCGCATGGGAGCTATACACGAAGTTCTGGCACAACCCTACCTCTCTTCCTACTCCTCCTCTCCCATGGTGCTTGGCGAAGCCCTGCTGGATTGCCACGCTCCTCCACCACCACCACGCCGTTGTGCTGCTGTTGGATGGAGTCTTCCTCAACCTCTCCCTCTCTCCTTTCTGGATCAAGGCGTGGGAGACGTCACCGGGCTGTACGTGTGTTGAACGCGGAGGTGCCGTCCGTTCGGCACTAGGATCATCGGTGATTTGAATCACGACGAGTACGACTCCATCAACCCCGTTCACTTGAACGCTTCCGCTTAGCGATCTACAAGGGTATGTAGATGCACTCTCTTTCTACTCGTTGCTGGTCTCTCCATAGATAGATCTTGGTGACACGTAGGAAAATTTTGAATTTCTGCTACGTTCCCCAACAGCTTTTAACTCTATAGCCATCTTGGCCATCTTGTCTCGGGTCTCGCCATGCGCGGCCTTCTCGGCTTGCAACTCTTCGGCCGCCTTCACAGCAGCCGCATTACCCAACCTCGCTTGTTCCTTGGCTCGGGCAAGTTCTGCCCGCAAGGCTTCAACAGTGGCAGCTCCATCTGCAGTCACAACATATTAAAGATACTGGCATCAGGCTGCTCTTCCTATGTGGCGTTTACCAGATAATGACACTTACCCTGCGCCTCATCAAGCCTTTTGTTAACAAGCTCGATGTCGGCATCTGCCGCATCCAACTACCATTCTAAATGGGCAAACTCGCTAGTCCGGCCAGCCACCGGAGCTTCCATCACCTGCACATAGAGGCAGTATGGTTATTACCTGGGAATATGATCCTCTGTTCGTCGTCGTTTCTGACGACAACCAGAGTCTCAGGGGCTACTATCTACACAGGGCACACCTAGCATGTACATGACTATCATACATTCTTTTACGTACCTCAAAGCCTATCAGTAGACTCATAAAAGCTTCATGCAATCCGCTTTCGGCGGACGATATTCTCTCCATCACCGTATTCATCAGCACACGGTGTTCATCTAAGATGGCCGCTCGCCCCACCAACTCCCTCAGAACATCCGATCACACACCAGACAGTGCTGGACTCTTTTGTCTGCTCTCTTCTGGAGCCAGACACTGGGAGCTTCGGGGGTCAATGGGATTATCTTCTGGCCTCACCGGACTCGGAGAGGCCCTCCACGACGACACTTCAGGGTCGCCCGCTTCTGGAGCGGAGGAGTCAGGAGGAGGCGTTTTGCTCTCCATCATCTCTGGAAGAAGATCCCCCGAAGACGAGCTCATTTGAGAGGGGCTAAGGCCCGAACTGCAAAAATATATGCGGTGGTTATTTTCTCAGAAGAAAAAGATGGCATATCTGTACTATTAAAAGTATTTTGGGTCACTTACGACTTGCGGGAGAATTGATCCCCCCGCGGACTTTGTGCGGCAACGGCGCCCCCCGAGGTAGGACCCTCTGTGGGAGACTTCTTCTCCCGTTTGGAAGCTTCGACTTCCGAATCCCCGGGCGCAGTCCTTTTCCTCTTCTGGTCGTCTTCCTTCATGGAGACGCTCGCTCCCTCGGCTAGAATGGGCAGCGTTGGGGGCCCGCGTCCGCCCGCATTATCCTCCACAATATCTTCCTTCAAGGGCTCCGGGCAAGGTGCGGTCTGGAGCATCTTTTCCAATACCGTATTTTCCAAACCCTCAGGGAGGAGGGCCGAACACCGAATCAACTTCGCCTTTGTTAGCCAGTCCTGGTCAAAAAGCGAACTTTCAGAAATAACTTCGTAACAAAGAGAGATAGTATGTTCGACCGGAAGATGCCTTACCTGTTCGACGATGCGGTTACTACTCAGGCCCATGTCCTCGGTGATTTCCGGACACTCCACCCGAGGTCCGAAGAATGACTTGTACATATCCTCGTGCGTCAGGCCGAGGAAATTTTGAATGGCACGCGGTCCCTCAGGATTGAACTCCCACAGGCGAAGAGGCCGGCGTTTGCAAGGCTGGACTTGACTAATCATCATAACCTGTATTACTGCAACCAAACTGAAATCTCCATTGAAGAGATCTCGAATGCGGCTTTGCAGTATAGGCACGTCCTTGGCTAGCCCCCAGCTCAGACCTCTGCTGATCCATGACATCAGCTGTGGTGGGGGGCCCGAGCGGAAAACAGGGGGGCGCCCACTTGGCACTTCTAGGAGCCGTGATGTAGAACCACTCCTGTTGCCACAATTCAGACACCTCTGGGATGGAACCTTTGGGCCACAGAGCTCCCGTCATCTTGCATATTGAGGCACCTCCACACGCTGCATGTTGCCCCTCGATTATCTTCGGCTTCACTTCAAAGGTCTTGAGCCATAGGCCAAAGTGAGGGGTAACCCGGAGGAAGGCCTCGCACATGAAAATAAATGTCGTGATATGAAGAAAGGAGTCCGGAGCTAGATCATGAAAGTCTAGCCCGTAGTAAAACATAAAACCCCTTATGAAAGGATCCAGAGCAAGGCCTAGACCTCGGAGGAAGTGGGAGACGAACACGACGTTCTCGTTGGGTTCGGGGGTGGGGACGGCCTGCCCTTGGGGAGGCAGTCGATGCAAAATCTCGGCGGTTAGATATCTGGCCTCCCTCAACTTTTTGATGTCTTCTTTCGTGACGGAGGAAGGCACCCATCGGCCTTGAAGGCTAGATCCGGACATGACTGAAGGTTCGGAGCACCTGACCTGAACTTCGGGCGTTTGAGCTTGAGGTGGGGGAAGGATTCGATTGAGCACGGGAGGGAAAAATAAAAGCCTTGTCCCCTTTATAAAGAGGGTGAGTATCAAGCGTCCTCTCCGTGTCCGTTTGGACTTGCCTATAATCTAGGACTCCTAGAAGCGGTTGGGTTACCCACGCCCATATTGATGAGAATCTCGGAATAAGGGGACACAATCTCCGCTTTAACAAGATGTGCCAGGGAAACTGCCTCGCATAACGCGCTGAGGTGGGATAATGAAACGACTCGGATAAAGGCTTGGCCGTGGTGTGTCACGCTACAGAATACGTCAGCAGATTAGATTTGTGTAAATATTATTCTCTCTACGGCAATATGTGGAAACTTATTTTGCAGAGCCAGACACTATCTTTGTGTTCAAAATCTTCTATGAAGTACTTGGAGGAGGAACCCGCCTTGCAATGCCGAAGACAATCTGCGCGCCGGACTCGTCGTCATTGAAGCCTGGTTCAGGGGCTATTGAGGGAGTCCTGGATTAGGGGGTGTTCTAATAGCCGGACTATACCTTCAGCCGGACTCCTGGACTATGAATATACAAGATTGAAGACTTCGTCCCGTGTCCGAGAGGGACTTTCCTTGGCGTGGAAGGCAAGCTTGGCGATACGGATATGCAGATCTCCTACCATTGTAAATGACTCTATGTAACCCTAACCCTATCCGATGTCTATATAAACCGTAGGGTTTTAGTCCGTAGGACAACATACACATCAACAATCATACCATAGGCTAGCTTCTAGGTTTAGCCTCTCCGATCTCGTGGTAGATCTACTCTTGTACTACCCATATCATCAATATTAATCAAGCAGGACGTAGGGTTTTACCTCCATCGAGAGGGCCCGAACCTGGGTAAAACTTCGTGTCCCTTGCCTCCTGTTACCATCCGGCCTAGACGCACAGTTCAGGACCCGCTACCCGAGATCCGCCGGTTTTGACACCGACATCCTGCTTCAGCCTCGGCGTCGTACAACTCACCGGAGTTGCTCCAACGATGAAACCCTCCATCACAGCGGAGCAGTACCTCGGGCTCCATCTCCAGACGCCTAAGATCTTCTTCCCCTCCTCCGACAGCAAAGTCAGCCGGAGCATCCTCACCGACCAACCTAATCACGCTGAGATCGACATGGCTTTGCCAAAGAGGTTGTACACTTGTTGCATCTCTTTTTTACTCTACATGTTATATATATTGTCCACTAAGCACACGGATTTGTTCCTTTAGTGTCTCCCTGAAAGAAAAAACATAGGAATTTTAATTTTCACTTGTCCTCCTTTTCAAATTCCTATTCATGAAGCACAAGACTAAGATATAGTAGCATAATAGCATTATAACCGTATATTTTCTTGTGGTTTGACTTAATCTCACCATGCTTCTTTGCATCCTGTGATCTTCCAATTGTTGTGAATTAAACACCCAAATTGGCAGAAATCATGTGTTTTTAAATTCTCTGTTTTGCACGTGCATTCCTATCCTATTCCTGTCTATTTCCTATCCCTGCATTGTTGGAATCCTCCAATTCAAATGAGCCCTTACAGAATTACTTCTCTTACAGATAGTTGTCAAAGAAAACCTTGCGTGGTTTGTCCCGCTCCTGCTGCGCCGTCGTCCACCCCAGCTCAGCTGCTCCAACGACAGAAGGGTCCAGCACAATAGGGATCCGGCCTCTAGATTGTATTTTGCCGCCTCAGATCTTCTTCCCTGCCGCTGGCAGCCATGAAAACTGCATTACCATCATCAACCGAGCAGATGACCTCGAGGACTACACGGGTCCGCAAGAGAGGTCACACTCTTTCGTGTCTACTTACGTTATGCATCGCTTAATATTACATGCTACTTTATCGTCCTGTTCACCGATTAGACTCTGAGTCAGCTCCAAAATAATGGTCAAACTTGAGTTTTTAAATGGTTGTGGGGTACATATCAGGGCCGCTATCAATAGTATCTATCTACTATCTGGTTAATCTCCGGTGTCTACTATGAGTTTCATGTTGGGTGGGAAACAAACAGTAAAGAAGCCATTATCTGTATTTTTTAACTGAAGCCATTATCTGCCTGCTATTATTGGTTTTGGGTCTATCCACATGTTGCTACCATCACTCTGGATTTCTGCATGCACTCCTTACATAATCTCACTATGTTTTATTCCTATGCATGCCAGTTATTGTAAACAATGGAACTGAACATGTAGAGCAAAAGAGACGAGCCTTGTGTGGCAATAAAATTTCATGCAGACGTCGCTCCATGGTGGGCGCAAAGGCAGACCCCCTCCACGCATTTCGGATTGTAATCGAGAGGAAGATATCTGTTCTGAGGGGGATTCAGAAGGAGAAGAGAACTCCTATTAACCCCCTGAGGTCTTTGCTCTAACTTGGCATGCTGATGTTGGTTATATCATGCATATGATGTCTTGCATTGCTTACTTTATACATCAAATATGTCATCTGCTTAGTTTAGACATCCTTTGTGAGAATGCCATCTGTTTAGTTTATTCATCGTTTATGTGAATTATGCAACGCCATCTTGTTTAGCCAGGCATCATATATGTGAATTTTGCAATGCCATCCTGCTTAGCCACTCATCTTATATGTAAATTATATCAGGCCATCCTTTTTTTCGTTACATATTACATTTGTCAACAATGTTAGTACATTCAACTGCTCTTCGTGTGCATCAGCCATTTGACACAGTGATGGCAAATTCTGGAGTGAAAACAAGGTCTTCAGAGCAGACTATGCTATCTGACGAAGCGCATATCTCGCTGGTTACGGATAGCTCCTCAGAGGAGGATTCAGAGACAGATGAGCAGTCCTATTTCCCCCTGAGGTGTATGCTCTAACTTGGTAGGGTTATGTTGCTCATATCGTGCGTATGGTGTCTCTCATTGCTATGTCATTTGATTAGTTTAGACATGCTTTGTGTGAATGCCACCTGTTCAGTGTCTAATTACCATATATGTGAATTATGCATTGCCATCTTGTTGCAAGACATTATATATGTGAATTATACAATGCTATCTTGTTGCAAAGGCATTATATATGTGAATTATGCAATGCCATGCTGTTTAGCCAATCATCATATATGTGAATTATATCATGCTATCTTTTTTTGTATTACGTGTTCCATTTGTCGACAATGTTTGTATATTCAACTACTCTTCCTGTGCATCAGCCATTTGAAGCGGTGATGGAAGTATCTGGAGTGAAAACAAGGTATTAAGAGCAGACAATGCTACATGCTGAAGCAGACATCTTGCTGGTTACAAAGAGCTCCTCAGAGGAGGATTCAGAGACTGATGACCAGTCCTATTTCCCCCCTGAGGTCTATGCTCAAACTTGGCAGGGTTATATTACCCATGTCATGCATGTTGTCTTGCATTGCTTAGTTTTTACATCATATATGGATTGCCATCTGCTTACTTGCTTACTATATAAATCATATATTTGAATTATATCATGCCATCATATTTACATAGTACATACACATCATCTATCTGAATTATGGCATGGTAACCCATTTAATAAAGACATCATATAGTTATATCATCTCATCCTGTTTAGTGTTTACATTCATCATATTTTGAATTATGGCATTCTATCCATGAATGTATGTGAATATGGCATGCCAACCTATTTAATAAACACATTATATAGTTATGTCATGTCATCCTATTTACATAGTCTCATATTTTGAACTATGTCTTTCCATCTTTTTTAGTTAGCCATCATAATGTGAAATTGTGTCATGCTATCATGTTTAGTTAGCCATCATATATGTGAAATTGTGTCATGCTATCCTGTTTGGTTAGACAACATAAATATGAATTATTTCATGCCCTGTTTTATTCCCCACTATCCATTGCACCCGTCTATCATACAATGTCTATACTTTCAATTACTTTTCTGGTTTATCAGCCATTTGAATTGGAGAGCGTGATGGCAGTATCTAAGGGAGTAACAATACGGTCTTCAGAAAAGATAGTGCTACCAGTTGATGCAGATAGAACC
Organism: Triticum dicoccoides; assembly: GCF_002162155.2. Lineage (NCBI taxonomy): Eukaryota > Viridiplantae > Streptophyta > Magnoliopsida > Poales > Poaceae > Triticum > Triticum dicoccoides. Next base: position 618,810,514 of record NC_041388.1, on the reverse strand, counting down.
ACGGTTGTACTTTCCCAAGGACCAGATCCACCACACATAACCCAGACTCTTGCAGATTGTACCCCTACCCAGTTGGATAGAGAACCAGCTACACCCCTTCTAACCCCAACCCCGGCAGATACTAACCCAGTTCTAGTTGACACAACACCGTCTCCGCCACAGAGCACCCAAACATGAGCAGTTAGTAAGGGAACTACAGTGCCCAAAGCACGAGGACCACTACTCCGAATCCCAACTCAACACTTAAAGGAGAAGAAGATTTGTTCTCAGGTCAGGTTATGTAGCTATGGTTCATACTCCTTTGCTCTTGCATTACTGTATTTACTCATACCAACTATTTTCAAATTTGAAGGATGGAATTGAAACTCCAATGGCGCAACATGTATGTTTTAAACCTGTTTCTTTAACTGGTTTGCTGTTGTAACCTGCTCTATCTTGATTTTAGTTTCAATTGAATAAACAGTTATGTTCTCATGTCATGCACATTACAAGTGTTGTTGTTGCTCTATAGTTACCCACACTTATATTCTGTCTATTCTGCTTTGTCTTGAACAAATATTATTTGAACTGTGTCTCTATCTTGATTTGGCAACAAGAACTAGAATGATATAGACCATAAAGTGACCATGGTACATAGATATATGTTTGTTTCATGATGTTATCCTGTCCACTTTACTACTGAACTCATTTACCAAAATGAGTTTCATATACAACATGGTAAACATGTGATGTGTCTGCTTGTTTCTCTTTTAGAATGTAGACAAAATATTGGAGAACAGTACCGCGTTATCCAATGGTAAAGGAAGCAATGCAGATAAGGTTCAAGATAGTGAGACATCCCTGTTGGTCTCCAAGAAAGCTGATAAAAACTATCTTGACGACAGTGAGGGAACCCAAAAGTCCTGTCTTGATGTAGTGTTCGAGTTACTGGCCACTATTGCTGGCACAGGCTCTTCGAACTCGCTGCCTGAATTAGTTCGTCTTCTTGAGTCTCAACTTAAAGTTGAAAGACATCGATCAGATGTGCAGCGACAGGAAGCTAAAGGACTGAGGAAGTCCCTGCAGAATTCAGATGCATATTTTCTGGTGCAACAGCAAGCGCTGGAGGATTTAAGCGCCAAACAATAGAAAGTTAATAAGCTTGCTAAGCATCTTGCCAGCATTATGGGTACCTAGGATATTGTTTCTTGAGATCTTCTGAAGTGGTTTCAGTTCTAGATTTGTTTTGCTGCGATGTTTATTTGCGCTGGTCGCCAACTTTGACAACCAGTGTATATGATATGCTGCTTTGTTACCTATATTTGCACTGGTGGCGAACTTTGATGCCCAGTGGATGTAATATGTGTAATAGCCGTGATAGCCTAGCGTTAGTTGCTTGCTTATTTATTTCCTTGTTGTCTTGTTTATTTGTTTGCTTGTAGTCATTGCAGTTCTTTTTCCGCAGTTAGCTAGTGGCTGCAATAACCTATTTTTTTAAGTTAGGCCATAATAACCATGGGCTAATATTTACTGTAGTGACACTGGGCCTCCTACGGGCCGTAGAAATAGTGGGCCTTCTACGGGCCGTAGAAACAATGGGCCTTCTGCGGGCCGTATCATCAATGGGCCTTATACGGGCGGTATGATCGATTGGCCAAACATGGGCCAAACAGACCACATTATGGCCGTAAACGTGGTAGAGTTGGAATCGTCCATTCATGGGCCGACCATAACGGGCCATCATTAATAGGCCGTATTTGATGACACTATGAAAACGGCCCAACGTATTAACGGACCACAAACGGGCCGACTGTAACCACGATTTGAATTTGGCCCATAAACAGAAAATGACAGTAATGGGACGTAAGTAAACGAATGCTGGAAATGAGCCCAAGAATAAATGGGCTCTGAGAAGGCCGAAAGATAACATGGGCTGGAAATGACCCAATGGAACAATGGGCCGTTAATGGGTATAAAGTGATACACTGTTCATTATGGGCCAGTTTCACCACGTACCGTTAATGGGCGTAAAGTGATACAATGTTCATTACGGGCCAGTTTCACCACGGGCCGTTAATAGACCAATAGTTACATAGGGCCTCATATGGGCCTAAAGACGTCATGGGCCATACATGCGCCAGAAGTGAAAACAGGCTAGAATCATATTGGATGACCCAGATGATGCTACTGGGCCTAATTCGGATAGGGTGTAATGGGCCTTGGGTTAGCGGGCCGTAAATGGGTTATATGCGAACAGGCCGTTAACACGCTTTCCATGGGCCGGCCTGCCACCTTTTGACCAAGTCAAATGGGCCGGCCTTTTCACAGGAATGGGCCTCTGTTGGGTCATGCCACGTGTCGACGTATCATAGGCGCCTTCCGTCCAATGAGTGGATGACATCTGTCCCAATGATGAGCCGACACGTGTTTCCTCCAGCCAATGATGATTTTACACGTGGAAAATCCCCATTGGTTGGGGCTGTTAATGGGTTATCGGATCCAAAACCTGACCCGATAGCTTAACGGCGTTCCATTACGGTGGATGCCACGTGTCAGTCACCCTTGACGAAAGCACTTCTGTGACGCGCGATTTATCGTCATGGAAGTGGACACTTCCGTGATGATAATTTTGGTAATGTCATGGAACACTTCTACGATAGCACAGGTATGACTATCTTGATTCTGTTATAAAATCATCATCGATGTACATGCATGACAAAAAATGCGACCTACTGTGACAAACACGTATCATCACGGAAGTGTATTTTTTTGTAGTGCTCGGGCAAGCTCCGCCCGAAGGGTCTCCACGGTGACAACTCCATCTATAGTCACAACATATTAAAGATACTGGCATCGTGCTACTCTTATTATGTGACGATCACAAGAGAAATCACTCACCATGTGCCTCGTCAAGTCGCTGGTTGACAAGCACGATATCGGCATCTGCCATATCAAGTTGCCGCTTTAGCTCAGTAAACCCATCAGTTCGGCTAGCCATCATAGCCTCAGCCACCTGCACATAAAGGCAGTCGAGTTATTATCTGGGTATATGATCCTCGGGTTGCCGCCGTTCTCGACGACAACCAGAGTCTCAGGGGCTACTATCTGCATAGGGCACACCTAACATATGCAGCACTGTCAAAATCATACACTATTTGACGTACCTCGAAGCCTTTCAGCAGACTCATAAAGGCTTCACGCAAACCGCTTTCAGCGGATGAAATCCTTTCAATTACCGTACCCATTAGCGTACGATGCGCTTCCGAGACAGCCGCTTGCCCCAGAAGATCCTTCAGCGCGTCCGACCGCACACTGTACGGTTCCGGACCCTTGTTGTCGCTCTCCTTAGGAGCCGGATACTGGGGATTTTGGGTAGCCAAAGAGTTATCCTCTGGCCGTAGTGGATCCGGAGATACCCTTCGCGACGACACTTCAAGGTCGCCCGCTTCATAAGGCGGGGTGTCAGGGGGAGGCATTTCGCTCTCCATCATCTCCGGAAGAAGATCCCCCGAAGACGAACTCTGTCGAGAAGGGCTACGATCCGGACTACAATTTATAAGCATCGGTTGTTGTCTTCGGAAGTAAGGTAGGATGTTTCCACTATTAAGTACTTTTCGATTACTTACAGCTCGGTAGTGGGCTGATCCCCGCACGGACATTGTGCGGCAAGAATACCCTCCGAGGCAGGACCCTCTGATGAAGATTTCTTCTCCCGTTTGGAAACCTTAGTTTCCGGATCTTCAGAGGTAGTCCTCTTCCTTCCCCAGGGAGAGAGAATGTCAGATTCTTCCCTTTGGTTGTCCTCCCTCATGGAGGCGCTCATTCCCACGGCTGGAATAAGTAGTGAGTGAGGCCCACTTTCGCCCTCTCTATTCCCCTCACCATCTTCCTTTGAGGGCATTGGATAAGGCGCCGACTCAAGCATCTTGTCTAGTACCGGATTGTCCAAACCCTCAAGAAGGGGGGTCGAACACCTGATCATCATTGCCTTTGTTATCCAGTCCTGGTCAAAGAGCGGCTCTTTAGAATGATGCCATGATAAATAAAAGGACAGTAGGTTCGACATGGGATTACTTACTTGGGCAGCGGGGCGGTTGCAGCTCAGACCCACGTCCTCGATGGTGTCCGGACACTCTATTTGGGGTCCGAAGAACGATTTGTACATCTCTTCGAGCGTCATGCCGAGGAAATGCTGAATAGCTCGCGGTCCTTCCGAGTTGAATTCCCACATGCGGAGGGGCCGACGTTTGCAAGGCTAGACTCGACGAACTAGCATAACTTGCATTACCATAACCAGACTGAAATCTCTCTCAAAGAGATCTCGGATACGGCTCTGCAGTATCGGCACGTCCTTTGCTGGACCCCAGCTCAGCCCCCTGCTGATCCATGACATCAGTTGTGGTGGGGGGCCCGAGCGAAAGGTGGGGGCAGCTACCCACTTGGCACTTCGGGGAGCTGTGATGTAAAACCACTCCCGCTGCCATAATCCGGACACCTCTGGGAAGGAACCCTCTGGCCATGGAGCGTCAGCGATTTTGCTTATTAAACCACCTCCGCACGGTGCGTGCCGCCCCTCGATCATCTTTGGCTTCACATCGAAGGTCTTGAGACACAAGCCGAAGTGAGGGGTAATGCGGAAGGCCTCACATACGACAATAAATGACGAGATGTGAAGAAGGGAATCCGGGGCCAGATCGTGAAAATCCATCCCATAATAGAACATAAGACCCCTAACAAAGGGATCCAGAGCGAGGTCTAGTCCTCGGAGGAAGTGGGATATGAACATGACGCTCTCATTGGGTTCGGGAGTAGGGACGACCTGCCCTCGGGCAGGCAGCCTATGCGAAATTTCGGCGGTCAGATATCTGGCCTCTCTCAACTTCTTGATGTCCTCCTTTGTGATGGAGGAAGGCATCCACCGACCTTGAAGGTTGGATCCGAACATAGTTGAAGGTACGAAGCACCTGACTTGATCTTTGGGTGTTAAAACTCGAGGCGGGGGAAGGATTCGATTGAGCACGGGAGGGAAAAAAGAAAAAGCCCCGTCCTCTTTATAAAGAGAGTGAATATCAAGCATCCTCCTCTTGGCCGTTTGGGACTTGCCCAAGATCTAGGAGTCATACCAATAGGCACGGTTGGGTTACCCACGTCTGTATTGATGAGAATCCCGTGATAAGGGGGACACAATCTCTGCTTTGACAAGACGTGTCAAGAAAACCGCCTCGCGTTATGTGCGGAGCTGGTTGAGAAAAACGGTTCGAATAATGACCGGGCCATGGCGTGATGTCATGCTGTCAAAACGTGTTAGTAGATTGGATTTGTGGAAATATTATTCTCTCTACAGTGGTATGTGGAACTTATTTTGTAGGGCCGAACACTATCCTTGTATTCAAAACTCTTCCATGGTGTATGCGGAGGAGGAACCCGCCTTGCAATGCCGAACATAATACTGCACGCCGGACTCATCGTCATTGAAGCCTGGTTCAGGGGCTACTGAGGGAGTCCTGGATTAGGGGGTCTCCGGACAGCCGGGCTATGTCCTTTGGCCGGACTGTTGGACTATGAAGATACGAGATTGAAGACTTCGTCCCATGTCCAGATGGGACTCTACTTGGCGTGGGAGGCAAGCTAGGCAATACGGATATGTATATCTCCTCCTTTATAACCGACCTTGTGTAACCCTAGCCCCCTCCGGTGTCTGTATAAACCGGAGGGTTTTAGTCCATAGGACAACATACAATCATACCATAGGCTAGCTTCTATGGTTTAGCCTCTTTGATCTCATGGTAGATCAACTCTTGCAATACTCATATCATCAAGAATAATCAAGCAGGACATAGGGTATTACCTCCATCAAGAGGGCCCAAACCTGGGTAAACATCGTGTCCCCTGCCTCTTGTTACCATCCGCCTTAGACGCACAGTTCGGGACCCCCTACCCGAGATCCGCCGGTTTTGACACCGACAGCTATGTTATGGATGAAGAAACTAAAAGAGACTTTCTGGCATGCAATGATAGAAGTGATCTTAAGAAATTATTAGCTAAGCTTAAACAAAAAACTCTGAATGCTAGAATGAAATATGATCCTGCTTATGCTACTTCACCTATCTTTGTTACTGGTAAGGATTATGAATTCTCTATAAATCCTGATATAATTACTTTGGTTGAATCTGATCCTTTTTATGGTTATGAATCTGAAACTGTTGTGGCACATCTTACTAAATTAAATGATATAGCCACCCTGTTCACTAATGATGAGAGAACTCGCTACTTTTATATCCTTAAAATATTTCCGTTCTCATTAAAGGGTGATGCTAAGATATGGTTTAATTCTCTTGATCCTGGTTGTGTGCGTAGTCCCCAGGATATAATTTATTACTTCTCTGCTAAATATTTCCCTGCTCATAAGAAACAAGCTGCCTTAAGGGATATATATAATTTTGTGCAAATTGAAGAAGAGAGTCTCCCACAAGCTTGGGGGAGGCTTCTTCAATTACTTAATGCTTTGCGTGATCATCCTCTTAAGAAAAATGAAATACTTGATATCTTTTATAATGGACTAACCGATGCTTCCAGAGATTACCTGGATAGTTGTGCTGGTTCTGTTTTCAGGGAAACAACACCGGATGAAGCTGAAATTCTATTGAATAATATGTTGACAAATGAAAATAATTGGACACTTCCTGAGCCAGCTCCTGAGCCAACTCATGAGCCTATTCCTAAACCAACTCCGAAGAAAAGAGGTGTTCTATTTCTCAGTCCTGAAGATATGAAAGAGGCAAAGAAATCTATGAAAAAGGGTATTAAAGCTAAAGATGTTAAGAATTTACCTCCTATTGAAGAAATACATGGTCTTAATTTACCGCCTATTGAAGAAACACGTCTTGATAACCCGACACAGGTAGTAAAGGTAAATTCTCTTTATAGATATGATAAAGCTGAAATCCCTGCTACTAAGTTTGCTAGCCAATGTTTGGATGAGTTTGATAATTTTATGGTTAAGCAAGAAGACTTCAATGCTTATTTTGGTAGACAATTAAAACACAATGCTTATATGATTGAACACTTGGGTGATTATATGTCTAGAGTTAAAGGTGAACTTAAACTCATTAGTAAACATGCTTCTATGGTTACCACTCAAGTAGAACAAGTACTTAAAGCTCAAAATGATTTTCTCAATGAATTGAATAGTAAGAATAATGACTATGCTGTTAGAGTGGCTACTAGAACTGGTAAAATGACTCAGGAACCTTTGTATCCTGAAGGCCACCCTAAGAGAATTGAGAAAGATTCTCAGAGAAATGATATGGATGCACCTAGTCCTTCTAAAAGGAAGAAAAAGAAAAATGATAGGACTTTGCATGCTTCTAGTGAACCTGTTATTGACACACCTGAGAATCCTAATGATATCTCTATTTCTGATGCTGAAACACAATCTGGTAATGAACATGAAACTAGTGATAATGTTAATGATAATGTTCATGCTAATGCTCAACCTAGCAATGATAATGGTGTAGAGATTGAACCTGCTGTTGATCTTGATAACCCACAATCAAAGAATCAACGTTATGATAAAAGAGACTTTGTTGCTAGGAAACACGGTAAGGAAAGAGAGCCTTGGGTTCAGAAACCCATGCCTTTTCCTCCTAAGCCATCCAAGAAAAAGGATGATGAGGATTTTGAGCACTTTGCTGAAATGATTAGGCCTATCTTTTTGCGTATGCGTTTGACTGATATGCTTAAAATGAATCCTTATGCTAAGTACATGAAAGCTATTGTTACTAATAAAAGAAAGATACCGGAACCTGAAATTTCCACCATGCTTGCTAATTACACTTTTAAGGGTGGAATACCTAAGAAACTAGGAGATCCAAGAGTACCAACTATACCATGCGCCATTAAAAGAAACTATGTTAAAAATGCTTTATGTGATCTTGGAGCCGGTGTTAGTGTTATGCCTCTCTCTTTATATCGTAGACTTGATTTGAATAAGTTGACACCTACTGAAATATCTTTGCAAATGGCTGACAAATCAACTGCTATACCTGTCGGTATTTGTGAGGATGTGCCTGTTGTGGTTGCAAACATTACTATTTTAATGGACTTTGTTATTCTTGATATTCCCGAGGACAATAGTATGTCTATTATTCTTGGAAGACCCTTTTTGAATACTACAAGGGCTGTTATTGATTGCACCAAAGGCAATGTCACTTTTCATGTTAATGGTAATGAGCATACGACACACTTTCCGAGGAAACAACCTCAAGTCCACAGTATCAATTCTATTGGAAAAATTCCATCGATTATTTTTGGAGGCTTTGAATTTCCTCTTCCTACTGTCAAGAAGAAATACGATATTCTTATTATTGGGGATGTGCATATCCCCATTGAGGTAACCTAGTGTTATTCAAAATTTCTCCGGTTTCATGTTACTCGAAATGAGTTTGTTAACAAGACTTGATCAACCTTGTTAGTGGATTCCTTTTAATGAGCATGAGATGGATGAAGTTAGAAAACACAACTCTTTGTACCCTCATTTTTACTTTCTATTATTTATATTAAATAAAGCAAAAATAGTAATTCCGGCCTGTTTTCTGAATTATTCGTGCAATATAAAAATACCCCAAAAATAAAAGTTCTCCAAATGCACTGAAATTTAAATATGATTTTTATGGAATATTTGAGAATATCTGGCACTGAGAACACAGCAGGGGAGCAAGCACCTGGCCACGAGGGTCCATGGCGCGCCCACCCCCTGGGCGCGCCCCCTGCCTCATGGGCCCATGGTGGCTCCCCTCCACTTATTCCTGCACCCACACACTTCTTCTTCCTCCCAAAAAATCACCATCCATCTCAAGCACGAGTTCTAGCTCATTTTGCTATGATTTTCGATCTCCTTGCTCAAAGCACCTCTCACAAAACTGCTTTGGGGGATTGTTCCTTGGTATGTGATTCCTCCATTGGTCCAATTAGTTCTTGTTCTAGTGCTTTATTCATTGCAAATTTGTGCTTCCTAGGTGACCATGTTCTTGAGCTTGCATGTCAAATTTATATGGTTCCGAGTAGTTCTAATGCATGATATAGGCTCTAGGCACTTGTAGGAGTAGTTGCTATCAATTTTTTTGAGTTTGGTTTACTTCTATTTGAAGTTACTAAGAATTTCACAATTTTTCAGAAAATAATGAAGAGATTTTTGAGGGGCTCATCGAGCCAAAGCTCGAAGGAAAAGCAAAATGAAGAAGCAGAGAGGCCCAAATATAATTTGCCTCGCACCGCAGAGGTTCGATCGTGTGAATGGCCTTCCGATGATTTCTTGAGAGCAGCCAGGATTTATGATGATTTTTATGATTGGCTAAGAATGCAGGCCTCACCGACTTCCTCCGTGACCAACGCAAACAATATCTCTTACTCACCAATACTTTTGTGCAAAACTTCTACTATTATCCTAAGGAATCACCTCCTTTAGTAGAGTTTCATTTATATGATGTGGTTAAGAAGATGTCACTAGATGAATTTTGCGGGGTTTGCAATATACCTTTCGAGGGTAGCTTAGAGGAACCACATCCTAGAGATGTGGACGGGTTTATTGACACTATCACTGTAGGGGAAACTAGGAAAGTTTCCGATGCAAGAATCACTAGCATACATTTTCCTGTTTTACGCTACTTTGCAATATTTGCTAGTCATTGCTTAATTGGTCGCGGAAACTATGGAAACCTTAGTGTTCCTGATATTATTATTTTGTTCCATGGTTTATTCCGTGACGACTCTGTTAGTATGGGTGGTATTATGGCTAAATGGTTAAGTCCGAACCATACAAAGGGCCCCATCTTTGGAGGTGTCTATGCTTCACGCCTTGCTGCATACTATAACATACCTATTAGGCACTATGAAAAAGAAGAAAAATTACTGCCTATTGTTTATTTCGATGATAAGAGTATGGTAGCACATGATTTTATTGTAAAGAATAGGGAAAGGGAGCTTAAATACAAATTGTTCTTTGATAAACATCATCCTAAGACTATCACCTTGCCTGCTCCTTCACTGTTTGATTTATCTACAGGCCAGTATCTCGTTCCGCTGGAGGCTACTCACGCCTACCGGAACCCTACATCAGCCCCAGAGCCAGAGTCGGAACCACAATTTGATCCTCCACGAAAGTCTAATTACTAGTGGGATCCGGAGATGATTGCCAACCAGTGGCAATCAGAGCCTTCTTCTTCGCAATATGACCCCAACTATTCACTACAACAAAAATGCCACGTATAGTCGCTTTTCTGAGACCCTATTTGTATTCGTCTCTATGCGTATGAACACTAGCGGGCTGAGGACGCTTCTTAAGACGCTTACATAACGCCAGAAACATTTCTTATAATTAGTAATTTAGAAAATAAGTATGTAATTTTAATTAACTTAGAGACGATGTGTGAGACGCTTTAATACGCGTTTCTGTTCTTATCTTGGCTTATGAGAATTTTGAATAATCAAAAACATTAAAATCAGATAGCTATAAAAATTAGTTGTGCTAAAATTTAAACATGACCGAAGTAACCACACCAAAGAATGAATCAAGAGGCATTTTTGTAAATCTTTGTCTAGCTGCCTCCTCCTCCTCCAAGAAAGGAAGTCGTGCCTCTCGCCGGTGCCGATGCAGATCCGCCTCGTCTCCGGTGGCCCTAGGGCCATTGAGGCATAGTGGATCCTAGCAAGGGCCGATGGGACGGCTCCGTTTTTAGTCATTTTTTACAATCTTGATATGGTTTGTGTCCTGCTCAGGAAGGTGAGACAACGGCGGCTCCCTGAAGATGGAATAAAGGTCTCCCCGCCTAGCCCCCGTTCCGGCGGTGCGTCTAGTATCATTGGTGGGCGTGTGGAGGTGTGTCTCCGGCAGATCTATCTTTGGTGGATTTTCTTAGATCTCGTCGTTGTTCGTCTATGTTCGTGTGTCTTCGGTTTGGATCCTTCTGATCTACGTTATTTTTCATCGGCGGTGGTTGTTGTTCTGGGGAGCTGGTCCATGGGGCCTTAGCACGACGACTTCCTGAATGTCTACTATAACAAGTTGTGCCCGACTTCGGAGATGGAGGGGCGATGACGGCGGCGCGCCTTCGGTTCCCGTAAAAAAGGCATTTTTGTATTTGATTGTAACCTTAATAATACCCCCTATAATAGTATTACCTTTGTAACATTCTACTGTCAAGACAGAAAACCTTAATTATCCCTGAATTTACGCAACTCCCCTCGAAAAAGGAAGAGGGAGGGGGCTCGGTTCTTTTTTTTGAACACAGTACAGATGCAAGTGCTCATATAAACGCGCATACACTCACTCCTATGAACGCACACATGCACACCCTACCCTGAGCACCTCCGAGAGACTGAGCTGGCATATCATCTTGAGATTTTACGAAGTCACAGTAGACGCCTCGTAGTCGACGGGAATGTCTCCTCCCACTGAAAGCGTATCGCCGGAATTCCTGAACTAAATCCAGGATAAATGCGAGCACCAGGATTTGAACCCAGGTGAGTTGAGGATATCACTATCCACCTAACCATTTCAACCAGAGGTTGGTTCGCGGGGGGCTCGGTTCTATCTCATAGATACGCGAGGGTTAGAGTTTCACTATGGCACGTCGTTGATAGAGCCTTTCCATCTCGACGTGTACGCGATGGTGTCAATGCCTTGATGATGTACATTCCTGCTGCCTCTTCGGCCTATGAGTTTCCTTTTATTTTTACTACCGCATCACGCTCTGAGTTGCACTCCGCCCCTTTGATCTACGATTGCATGAGCTTTATTTTTTTATTAAACAATGTGGATATTACAAGAAATCGCTCCTTCGCACGCTCGATCACACAACGGCCAAAGAGCCCTATTCTTTTCATGTTTCCTTTTGTGCACGAGCCCACCATGTGAATGCAATTTGATCCAAAAAAAGAAATAGCCCAAAAATAATATTTGCCCTTTTTTAGAAACAAATACTACAGTAATATTTGTCCATACATGATACACGGTTGATTGCTGCCAACAAAATTATTTTCTCCTAGTAATCAGATTCAGGGCTCTCAATCTATTTTTTTACCGCCTAAACTTCCCGCGTCTCTCGAATTTTTCCAGATATTTCTTTCCCCACGATGCCATCTGCCCACCTCCCTATTCTTCAACCTCCCCGATCCAATCTGCGCCGACTTCAAGCCAACCCCGCGCACCGCCCGATCTCCCACCCACACGGCGGTAGCCTCATCCCGAAGCATCGCCCTCTGCCGCTAGTTCCGCCCGACGCCGACTCCCGTTCTCCTCCCTCGCAGCGCCGGTAGTTGGAGGCTTGGAGCCCCGTCTGTGTCCGGCGTCCTCACCAACAGGAAGCCGTGCTCCCCCAACGTCGTCCTCACTGACACCAAGCCGCATCCACGTGGGTCTCATCTCTCACCCGAAGCACTGCGGCGAGTTTCGTCGCTACACCATCCCGCAAGCATCGCCCGCCTCCAGCCAGCATCTTCAGCCTCCGCCATGTAAGCAGGTGATCCCTTGTCCCATATCCCCTACAGTTTTACCATTAACATTAAATCAATCATAGTGGCCTCCTTCGTTTATATACATCTCAACTCTCTATCCTCTTCTACCTCCGTCTCCTTACTTCCTTCATGTAGACAATGCACTCTAAGTGTTTGGTGAATTGTTTGCTTGCCTAGATATCAATTCTGACAGATTTCCTCAAAAGTATGTTAGCAACTGTTTAGTCCAATCAAATTTTTATATGGTGAAACTCAAATTTTTATATGGTTAAACTCAAAAGCAGTACAAGTCATTCTTAGATAGGCATGCCAAATCAACCTCACATTCCATTTACCCTGGAGCATAAAACGTGATAGTGCTATGTCACTTTGCACGCCATGGTAACTTCGGTTGTACTGACCGCAACTGCAGCTAGCAGGATACAGGGTTTCTCATAATCAACTAACTATAATCTGCCTTTATTAAGCAAACTGGGTATTCTGATAACTCCTACTATATCTTTGTAGATAGATGGCAGCTCTAACCTATAAATAGCAATCCGAACCAGATCTCTTCTTTCTCTTGAGATATGAACATCCATCACTGATGAATTGTTGTGTTTGTGTTATTGTATATAGCCTCCAGGGGTCTTGGAAATATGTGACCACTGTCATGAGGTACTGATGTTAGCCGAATTTCCATCCATTGCTCTAGATACGCACCTTGTGTCCAAAATCAGATCTCACCCAAAATAATGGAGAGCTACCTACTGGTGAGTAGTAATACTTAACTATCATTGTGATTAAGTGAACCAAATAAAAGATCTGCATTTTCAGGTATAGCTAAGATATTCATTGACAAATCCAAGTGAACTTGACAGATTAGCATATATTTGGCATGCAAATGCAAAGGTGTGCAATAGCTATGCGCTATATATATACTACACGATAAATCATTCTGCCTTTTCTACGAATGCAAAAATCTGAGTAACCGAGCCATGCATTTTTCACTCTGGTGTAAAAAGTATGCCATGTTAATTTGCACTAAACAGAAAAAATTGTATAGGAACCATGACTTAGTTTCAACTTTCAAGAGATAATCATAAATTTTAATGTGTTAATTTCAATATTCGCCTCTATTACTGCAATTCTGTTCTCATCAACTAATATAATGCATGATACCTTTTTCTTATCTATGATGTAATAGTGATAGTTACAGAACAGAACATTGCTTACAATTCATTTTCGTTTCTTTCCAAAGTAATTGATATGCTGGCCAACTGATTTACGAAGCAGCATTGATAGGACAAGGTGATATATTAGTAGATTTAGCTCTTTGCATAGAAGGCGATCTATTTGTGCCAGATCCCTTTAATATGTATGCAATTTTCTTATAGTCTCTATTATGTACCTATCGGATCTTGCATGGTTCAGTTGTTTATTAGATAATGTAGTGCAATGCATGACCTTGCCATACATTTCTGTGCACACATTACAGGTCGTTAGCTTGTTGATTAACATATCATTTTAACATTGTTTTGGCAAAAATATTATGTCGAGGGAACCTCGGTGGCTTCAAAGGTTGAACATCTCAGTGCAGGCTGCTGAAAGTGTACAACTAGATGAAGAAAATTTACAAGGCCCTCCAAAGATTGATGATTTATTACCAAAAAAGCCTCCTAAATCTACTAGCCAAATTAAAATAATTTTTATGCTCAAACTTTCTTCAAACACATATGTAATGTGATGTATATGGTCCATTTATAAGCCAATGTGATATTCTTGCATGCAGGGGCGAGTGGAGATGTGTTACAGGTTATATGGAAATTCTGAGTTAAAACTTTATCGGAATTATATAGGGGAAACAAATTATGGAGACTGATGGAAATTTTCTTCCAAATGGATGGTCGACTGCCATTTAAAATTTTCTCTGTTATCTTTCTTTTTCAGGGCAGCTGAAGATTTAGAAAAGGAGTGCATAGAAGGAGCCAGGAGCAACTACAGACGAATTAGTCTTTAGATGAACAAATATTTTGAATTATGTATAGATTTTAGCTTCGTAGGAAAACTTTGTTCTAGTTTGCAGGATCTTTTCATAATTATTTGTATCTTTCAATTGAATGTCTGATTTGATTTAGTTATGAACTCAAGGTGTTTGTTGCTACTAATTAGTCCGCTGCCTGTTTTTACCAAGCATGCTAATTGTGCAAAGGGGATTCTTGTGAAAGCAATTGGTGATATGGGTGAATGCCTTTATATAATGATATTTGTTGCTTATGAATGTAACTGTTGATATGGGTGAATGCATCTGTGGTGCGATAAAGTAAGTGAATTTAAATGATGAATGGCACATTTGAAATAAATCAAATAATGCTTAATGTAAAATATTTCATGGTTACAAAGAAGCATACATATATTTAGAGACGAACATGACGTATCTACATAACGTGTATAAGAATGGGCCCATGACAAATGAAGGTCTTTATGTAGAGACATGATAGAGCGCATCTAAGATAACATCTCAACATACCTAGAGACGATTTTAAACGTCTCAATATAGCGTCTCATGCCACGTAGACATGCTTAGCGAGCATGTCTACATGTTTTGAGACGGTCTGTGAGAAGACGCTCCAAAGACGCTTTACTAAGTCAACTCTACGGTTGCCTAGAGATGAAATAGCACGTCTCTAGCTATGAAAGTACATGTCTCTACAGGCAGATTTTCTTATAGTGATTACTTTGGATATCCGCCAGGCCAACCGTGGCCATAGACCAACTTAGGCCAAAAGCCTAAGCTTGGGGGAGTACGTATTTCCCACCGACATTACATTTATGTTCGCACACTCATTGCTAGTTGCCGGTTCTCATACATTTTCATTGTAGTATCCATACTAGTTTATTTCCTTTTTATGCTTTCTTCTTGTGTGTTTGATAAACCTTAAGAAAAAACAAAAAAAAATAGTTGTAGCTTTTAGCTAGCTTTAATTTCTATGCTTGTAGTAGTAATTAAAAAGAAAACCCAAAAGATTTCATGTTCTTCCTTTGCTTGTTGGGAGTTTTCCCGTGTAAATAGTTTTATTTCTTTCTTTTCTTTTCTTTGGGGGTCGACAGGAGAAGACCTTAATTAAACTGTTAAAGTCGCTCTTATATGCATTATTGTTGATCTGACAAAAGAGCCCATATTGCCTTGTCTTCTCATGTTTATTGAACGCTTGCAGATTCCAGCTTAGTCCAATGCACGTGCACTGTTATTATTATTCACATCATTCGTTCATGCAAGTGAAAGGCAATTATGACGATATATGATGGACTGATTGAGATGTGAGAAACTGGTATGAACTCGACCTCTCTTGTTTTTGTAAATATGATTAGTTCATCGTTCCTGATTCATCCTATTATGAATAAACATGTTTGCAATGACAATTAGAGATTATAGTTGCTTATGCCATGCTTAATTAGCTAGGAGCTTATAATGGTTTACCTTGCGTGCCAACATGCTATTAAAATGGTTGTGATGTGGTATGATAGGGTGGTATCCTCTTCTGAATGATTCGATTGGCTTGACTTGGCACATGTTCATGCATGTAGTTGAAACAAAATCAACATAGCCTCTATGATATTTATGTTCATGGTGCATTATATCCTACTCATGCTTGCATTCGGCGTTGATTAATTTTAATGCATGTTCATGACTATTGTCGCTCTCTAGCTGCTCGCTTCCCACTCTTTTTCTAGCCTTCACCTGTACTAAGCGGGAATACTGCTTGTGCATCCAATCCCATAAACCCCAAAGTTATTCCATATGAGTCCACCATACCTACCTATATACAGCATCTACCTGCCGTTCCCAGTAAATTTGTATGTGCCAAACTCTAAACCTTCAAATAAACATTCTGTTTTGTATGCTCAAATAGCTCATGTATCAACTAGGGCTGTATGTATCTTCCATGTTAGGCGGTTATTCTCAAGAGGAGTGGACTCCGCTCCTCACTCACGAGAAAATGGCTGGTCACCGGGATGCCCAGTCCCATGCTTTATGCAACTCAAATCAAAATAATTTCAAACAAAACTTCCTCGGGACTGTTGTTGGTTGGAGGCACTCGTTGTTTCGAGCAAGCCATGGATTGATGCTTGTTGGTGGAGGGGGGGGGTATAAACTTTACCATTCTGTTTGGGAACCGCCTATAATGTGTGTAGCATGGAAGATATCACCATCTTTTGGTTGTTATGTTGACAATGAAAGTATACCGCTCAAAATATTATTCACCTCTATTTCAAAACTGAGCTCTGACACCTCTACAAATCCCTGCTTCCCTCTGCGAAGGGCCTATCTATTTACTTTTATGTTGAGTCATCATCCTCTTATTAAAAAGCACTAGTTGGAGAGCGCTGCTGTCATTTGCATTCATTACTGTTAGTTTACATTGAGCATGACTTGACTGGATCTGTTTTACCATGAATTACAATGTCTAGTCAGTCCTTGATCTTTAAAGGTGCTTTGCATTTATATTTTGCGGTCTCAGAAAGGGCTAGCGAGATACCATCTTGTTATATCATATTATGATTGTTTTGAGAAAGTGTTGTCATCCAAGATTTATTATTATTGCTCGCTAGTTGATTATGCCATTGATATGAGTAAACATGAGACCTAAGAGTTATGGTGAATATGGTTAGTTCATAATCTTTGCTGAAAACTTGAATGCTGGCTTTACATATTTACAACAACAAGAGCAAACCGAGTTTGTAAAAGTTTTTCTGTATCACTTTTAGTTTGTCAACTGAATTTCTTGAGGACAAGCAAAGGTTTAAGCTTGGGGGAGTTGATACGTCTCCATCGTATCTACTTTTCCAAACACTTTTGCCCTTGTTTTGGACTCTAACTTGCATGATTTGAATGGAACTAACCCGGACTGACGCTGTTTTTAGCAGAATTACCATGGTGTTATTTATGTGCAGGAGTAAACGTTCTCGGAATGACTTGAAACTTCACAGAGATTATGTTTGGAAATAATAAAAAATACTAGCAAAGAATCAAGGCCAGGGGCCCACACCCTCGCCACGAGGGTGGGGGGCGCGCCTACCCCCTGGGCGCGCCCCCTGCCTCGTGGGCCCCCTGGAGCTCCACCGGCCTCAACTCCAACTCCATATATTCGTGTCCAGGGAAGAAAATAAAGAAAAAAGATTCATCGCGTTTTACGATACGGAGCCGCCGCCAAGCCATAAACTCTCTCGGGAGGGCTGCTCTGGAGTCCTTCGGGGCTCCGATGAGGGGAATCCGTCGCCATCGTCATCATCAACCTTCCTCCATCGCCAATTTCATGATGCTCACCGCCACTATCATATTACTTTGCTACTAAACACTTTGCTACAGATACTAAGTTTCCAGGTGTGGTTGAATTAACAACTCAGCTGCTAATACTTGAGAATATTCTTTGGTCCCTGTTGGGGATATTACTACTGGGCATAAACCGGCCTATCTGGGCCGGATTAACTTCATCAATAGTTAAGCATGTTAAAGCCCATGAAGATAGATGAGGGCTCAAGACCCATAATCGGTTGAGAGCTAAACCGGCGTCAATATGTAACTTGTATTGTAAGTTAGGAATAAGTAGAGACCAAACCGGGCACATCTATGAGCCGGTGTTGGGACTCTGTAAACCGACGGGCGTCACCCATGTATATAAGGGGACGACCCGGCAGCGGTTCAAGGACGACAGAGGAGAACTCGAGACATAGGCGAAGCTTATTTGCTCCCTAGTCATCGAAACACCCATCAATTCCATCACAACTAGACGTAGGCTTTTACCTTCATCGAAGGGGCCGAACTAGTATAAACTCTCTTTCGTCCTTGTGTCCGCTTTAACCCCTTCAAGCTAACCCGTCGTGATGGCTCCACGACTAAGTCCTTTCTCTAGGACATCTGCCGTGAAAAAACCACGACAGTTGGCGCCCACCATGGGGCCATCGCACGATGGTTTACGGTTCTTGGAGGGCCGCTTTGAAGGACTCAAGGGCTACGCTCTAGGCCGGATGACTAAGAGTCGTCGCGGCAAGCTCTACATCGACGACGCAGGCTGGGGCCTCGAGGCCGGCTCAATTGAGTATGGGTACCGGGTCCCCTTTGGTAGTATTCACATTTTCATTGGCAAGATCGGTGAACCGGGCCCTGAGCTGGACATCTGCACCGACCTCGTCGAAACGGCTCAGCGTGCGCGATCCGCCCGGGTTAAACTGGCCATGAAGCATGCCTTCGTGGGAGTGATCCATGGAGGAAGTTATGAGGACGGATCGGACCTTCGCGGGGCGACTGCCGTTTGTTCCGGTGATGAATCTTTGACCGGAGAAACCGAATCTCTTTATCAGCTACAAGATGGCCGGATTGAGAGCTGTTCCGATGGCGACAGTATTCTGGACCCCTCTGATCTGCCTAACTGGGTTGGAATATTCATGACCGGAACACAAGCAACGCTTCATTCTTCGACAGCCGCGGCAACGATCTCCGGTTCAACAGCGGCGATGGCTGCCGGGGCAGGAGGCCCTGTGCGCCTGCCGGCTCAGGTTCTATCAGAACTATTTGATGCGTTGGCTGTGCTTATGGTGGAAGTTAATCCGCCAGATCAGGACGTTCACAACACGGAGATTGCAAAGGTAAAGGAACAAATCACCCAGGCCAAGACGGATCTGGCAGCTGAGGATACCAGGATGGCCGCAGAGCGGGCCGCTTTAGACGCACAGGCTTACAGGCTTATGTTGGACCAGAGCACGTCGCATGAAGTCATGAGGAGGAAGCACCGATCCCGCTTACCTCTGGTTTTCGAGGCCAGAGACCTTTTCAACACTCCAGGACCAAGAGCCAGCAATTCGCTGGAGGGGAACCAGGCAGAAGCCCCTGGGACCGGTGCACCGGTTCAGCCCCGTCAGATGGACCCTCCTCGTCAAAATACCGTTATACCTCAGGATGCTTTAACACCTCCAGGTCACTACTCCAACCCAATGGACAATCTTGTTGCCGCTGCTGCACGACTGGAGGCCATTCCAATTGAAGGTGACCCGCCGCAGGCAGTAGAGACGCGACGGGTCAAGGAACTTCTGAGGACAACTTTGGCCCAACAGGAAGCGTACTCGTACAGCCGCGACCGGATCCACTCGACCCCCCGTCCAAGCCGGAGCTATAGCAGACATATGGATGAACCGGCAGTGTCGAGTAATGAACAACGTGGAGCACCCCGTGGCAACAACCCGACGGGTGGTGCTGATGACGCTCAAGAAGTGGTGAACCGGGCCCGAGCGTGCAGGGAGGTCGAGTTAGCCGCACAGCATCAGGCTCGGTAGCTCACACCGGTTCGTCCAACCATCTCGATCAAGCCTGGTGTTACTTCTAGTTCTTTGGGGGTGCCTTGCCTTATCCCCGCTTTACGCAACGTGCGCCTGCCCAAGGATTTCAAAGGCCCATGCAAGGTACCAAATTATATGGCGGATCAACCTCCAGAGACATGGGTAGAGAGCTATGAGATGGCCATGGAGATGCTTGATGTGGATGACACAGCGTGTGCAAAATACTTCACCATGATGCTTGAAGGAACGGCCCGTACTTGGTTAAAAAGCTTGCTAGCTAATTCTATCAGTTCATGGGCCCAATTACGAGCCCGGTTTATCAACAATTTCAAGGATACCTGTAAACAGCCTATGTCGATAGTGGACTTAGCTGCATGCGTCCAGGAGGAAGGAGAATCAACGACTCATTGGGTGCGCCGGGTTTCACAAGTATTGCACTCCTCAGACCGCATCAACGCTGACACCGCAATATTAACCCTAGAAGGCAACTGCCGGTTTGGGCCCCTGAAGTTGAAATTGGGACGGATGAAGCGTCATTGCACCGACATGGGGACCCTCATGGCCGCTTTGGTAAAATATGCTGATTCTGATAGTACCAAGGATCCCGAATCTGATAATGACAAGACAGGGAAGGGGAAGAAGAATAGCAGCTCCAAAGGTCAGCAGCATCACTGGGTAGGCAATGGCAGAGGAGGCAAGCGTAAAGCGGATGGTAACATGGATTTTGTGGCTAATACCAACACATAGGACAATGGCCAATGGCGCAAGGGTAGGCCGAAAAATCCTAGTGGATCACCCAACCCTAACCCAAACCGCCTGAACTATCTGCTAAGTCAGCCCTGTCCAAGACATGGGACGAAGGAGGAGCCAGCAAACCACCTTTGGAAGGATTTCTTTATTATGCAGGAGTTCAAGAATTCTAATAATTTCTGGTATGATCACGGATCTGGCGGTGGCTCAGGGTCCGGGCCGGGTTACGGTGGAGGAAGTTCCGGTTCAGGATTTAATGGTAATTTGGGTGGACATAATGGTCAAAATAGTCAGAACAACCAGGGTGGTTACAACCAACAGCAGCAACAGTCAGGTTACCAGAGCAACCCAAAGCAGTTGAGTAGTGGGCAGTACCATGTCTTTACCACTAGCTTGGATAAGCGAGACCGGAAGGTTCAGAGACGGGCAGTCAGCTCTGTTGAACCGGCCACACCCCGTTATCTACGTTGGTCCGAACAGCCAATCATATGGAGCAGAGAGGATCACCCACCCCAGGTCGATAATCCGAGTCAGTTGGCTCTGGTGGTGGCGCCTCAGGTGGGAGGTTATAAGTTCACCAAGGTTCTCATGGATGGAGGAAGCAGCATTAACATCCTGTACTATGAGACCTTTCGTCGTATGGGACTAACAGATAAGAATCTCAAACCGTCTAATACAGTATTCCACGGTGTAGTGCCTGGCAGATCAGCATATCCCGTTGGTAAGATAGCTCTCGAAGTGGCCTTTGGGGATGATCATGATTCCAGGTCGGAGACATTGACGTTTGAAGTGGTAAAAATCCAAAGTCCATATCATGCCCTGTTTGGGCGACCGGCATACGCCAAGTTTATGGCTCGGCCCTGTTATGTGTATTTGTAGCTCAAGATGCCGGGTCACAAGGGGACAATAACGGTTCACAAAAGCCGCAAAATCGCTTTGGAATGCGAGGAAGGAGATGCGGCTTATGCAGAGTCGGTTTGTGCCACCGAGGAGTTGAAGTACTATAAAGACAATGTTGATCCGGCGGACATGACTCCGTTGAAGAAGCCAACTACGGAGCATGATCCGGCCCTGAAGTTCAAATTGGCAGCAGAAACTAAGCTTGTTGACTTCGTACCTGGCGATTCGTCCAAGCAGTTCAACATCAGTGCCAACTTGGATCCGAAATAGGAAAGCGCGCTCATCGAGTTCATCCGTGAGAATCGGGACATTTTTGCATGGAAGCCCTCTGACATGCCAGGTGTACCGAGGCAACTCGCTGAGCACACCCTTAATGTGGATCCTAAATACAAAGCGGTGAAACAGTTCCTCCGCCGGTTTAACAAAGAAAGACGCAAGGCGATTGGAGAAGAGGTAGCCAGGCTCTTAGCAGCTGGTTTTATTGTTGAAGTTTTTCACCCTGAGTGGCTTGCCAATCCGGTGCTAGTCCTTAAGAAAAACGGCACCTGGCGCATGTGTGTGGATTACACAGATCTTAATAAGGCTTATCCAGCAGATCCTTTTGCCCTCCCCCATATTGATCAAATCATTGATGCTACGACGTGTTGTGAGCGTTTAAGTTTTTTGGATGCATATTCCGGCTATCATCAGATCAAAATGGCAGTTAAGGACCAGGAGAAGACGGCATTCATAACTCCCTTTGGAGCCTTCTGCTATGTGTCTATGCCCTTTGGGCTCAAAAGTGCCCAGGCAACTTATCAACAGTGTGTACAAAATTGTCTTCACAAGCAGATTGGCTGTAATGTACATGCTTACGTGGATGATATCGTGGTTAAATCCAGGGAGAAGGAGACTCTGGTTGACGATTTGAAGGAAACCTTTGATAACCTAAGGACGTACAAGATGATGCTTAATCCGGACAAGTGTGTCTTTGGTGTACCGGCGGGCAAGTTATTGGGTTTTCTGGTGTCCAACAGGGGAATTGAGGCTAATCCGGAGAAGATCACAGCCATCACCTCCCTGGCTAAACTGAAGTGTATCAATGATGTTCAACGCCTGGCAGGCCGGATTGCCGCCTTAAGCCGGTTTATCAGCCGCCTTGGTGAGAAGGCGATCCCTTTGTATCAGATGTTGAAGAAGATGGATCAGTTCATCTGGAGTTCTGCTGCTGATGAAGCATTTGAGGACTTAAAGCGGCAATTGGCCAATCCGCCTGTGCTCGCCGCTCCCATTGACAAGGAGCCGTTACTGCTATATGTTGCTGCTAATGCTCGTGCGGTCAGCGTGGCTATTGTGGTGGAGCGAAAGGAGGCAGGTAAGGAGCATCCGGTTCAACGTCCGGTCTATTATATCAGCGAGGTACTCATTGAGTCCAAGCAAAGGTATCCGCATTGGCAGAAGCTGGTGTACGGAGTTTTTATGGCAAGCCGGAAGCTTAAGCAATACTTCCAAGGGCACCCAATTACGGTGGTCAGTTCTGCTCCTTTGGGAGATATCATCCAGAACAGGGAAGCAACTGGCCGGGTTGCAAAGTGGGCTATAGAGCTGGGGCCGTACGGTTTGAAGTATGTGCCTCGGACAACGGTTAAGTCTCAAGCACTTGTTGATTTCATCAATGATTGGACGGAAATGCAAGCACCTGAAGAAAAGCCGGATCATATGTATTGGACCATCCATTTTGACGGATCCAGGCAGTTGGAAGGCTCGGGGGCTGGAGTCGTATTAACTTCCCCACGAGGTGATAAGTTTTGTTATGTTCTCCATTTAATGTTCCCTTGTACTAACAATGCAGCTGAGTATGAAGCCTTGCTCCATGGTCTTCGGATGGCTAAGGAGATGAATCTAAGTCGAGTTAAGTGCTTCGGTGATTCGGACCTTGTGGCTCAGCAAGTGTCTGGCACTTGGGACTCCAAGGACCCACTCATGGCAGCATATCGTCGTGAGGTGGATATTGTTGCATGTTATTTCAGAGGCTATCAGGTGGACCACGTGGACCGGCGGAAAAATGAAGCGGCGGACGCTTTAAGCCGGCTGGGCTCTCAGCGCAAACCGGTCCCGCCCAATGTTTTTCTGGATGTGCTGCACAACCCGTCGGTGAAGATCCCTGGTGAAGAGGATTTGGCTATTCCTGATCCGGAGGCTCAATTGGTGGCAGTTCTTCATGTTATTCTGGATTGGACACTTCCTTACCTGGCGTACAAGAACCGGGGCGAGTTGCCAGAAGATGAGATTCTGGCCCGGCAGATAATCCGGTGATCCAAGTCCATGGCTGTCATCAACGGCGAGTTGCATCATTGCAGTGTATCAAGAGCTTTTCAACATTGTGTGTCTCCTGAATAAGGCCGTGAAATTTTGCGTGAGATCCACGAAGGAGATTGTGGTCACCACGCCAGTTCAAAGTCTCTGGTGGCTAAAGCATTTCGCCATGGTTTCTATTGGTTAACTGCTCATGCTGATGCGGAGGATCTGGTCAGACGATGTGATGGTTGCCAAAGGTTTTCAAGACGTGCTCATGTACCGGCTCAAGAATTGAGGATGATTCCAATTACTTGGCCGTTTGCGACTTGGGGGCTGGATATGGTTGGGCCTTTCAAAAGGTCCAAAGATAAGAAGACCCACCTCCTGGTGGCGGTTGACAAGTTTACAAAGTGGGTGGAGGCAGAACCTGTTAGCAAATGTGATGCGGCCACGGCGGTTCAGTTCATCAGAAATGTGATTTTCCGGTTTGGTTTTCCGCACAGTATTATCACAGATAATGGTACCAATTTGTCCAAAGGTGCTATGAAGGGGTTCTGCAAACGGGAGCACATCCGGCTCGACGTTTCATCAGTGGCACATCCATAGTCCAATGGTCAAGCAGAAAGAGCTAATCAAGAGATCTTGAGAGGCATCAAGCCCCAGCTCATGGTTCCTTTGCAGAGAACGCCGGGTTGTTGGGTAGAAGAATTACCATCTTTGTTATGGAGCATCAATACAACACCCAACAGATCAACATGATACACACCGTTCTTCATGGTTTATGGAGCGGAGGTGGTTCTCCCCAGTGATATCCGTCATGATTCACCTCGTGTCACGGCTTATATTGAAGCGGACAACGAGACAGCACGGCAACATGCTTTGGACCGGTTGGATGAAGAGCGTGACATCGCAGCCGCCCGATCGGTGATTTACCAGCAGGATCTTCGTCGTTATCACAGTCGCCGGGTCAGAACCAGAGCCTTTCAGGAAGGAGATTTGGTGCTTCGGCTCATCCAAGATCAGACTGATATGCATAAGCTATCCCCACCTTGGGAGGGGCCTTTCGTGGTCAGCAAGAATCTGCACAACGGGTCGTACTATCTGATCGATATTCGAGAGCATAAGGACTCACGTACATCAGAGGAGGAGACTAACATGCCATGGAATATAGCTCATCTTCGGCCTTACTATACCTGAGCCATTGGCTATACTTATGTACATATTACGACAATGTATATATTATGATTAAATATAATAAACCAGAACCTCAGCTAAAGCGGGGTATCTGTTCTTTCACATCATGTGAGGTTACACGGAGTTGCTCTAAAGCGGCCTCCGGTTTACCCCTTGAGTTCGCTTTGCTAAAAGCATCGTGTTATATCACTTGGAGGATTGGTTGTGTCCGAACCAATACCATGCCTCTTGATAGGCGAGAGCCACCAGATCACTTGGGGACTTGGTCATGTCTGAACCAGTCATGCCTCTTGATCGGCCTAAGGCCACAGAATCACTTGGGGGCTTGGTCAAACCCGAACCATGACCACGCCATTTGGTCAGCATAAATGCCACAAGAATCACTTGGGGACCTGGCTAACTAGAACCATAGTTACACCTAACGGGAGCTTGGTCGTGTTTGGCCATGGTAACACAATTTGATCAGCTTAAATGAATCTTTTTTGGCAAACGTTTTTGTTTTTGTTTTATACTTTTCTTTGAAGGGTTTTTTTGCTTTTCATTGTGTTTTTTAACCGACAAAGTTTTTTAACCAATCAATTGACGGAACACAGTTCACGTCAATCCAGAGACTATTTGTCCGGTTTGATCCTTGTTGTTAACATCCTCTTATGGAGTAACATGGTGTTTATTATAACCCGGCATGGTTTACATGATAAACAGCGTCATATATATATACAAGAGTTGTTATTTCCTCCAACAGTGTGGGTTTGCAAAACTCCGCTTCAAGGTTGGCCAAGCCGACTTCACACTCAACGATGGCAGGTATTATGTATCTCAAAAATTTGATCATATACGTAAAATTTTGTTTTGGATGTTTTGATTTTATATATACAGACATCATACTCTGCCTGACGGTACAACCGCGGTGGCATTTGACGAATTTCTTATTTCAGAAAGTGTTTTGGAAAGTTCATTACCACAGGAAGAACAAGTTATGCACGAAGTCATATCAACATCAAAGGTATCAGCTAGCCTATTACAAGGCAACATGGTGCCCATAATAACATAATTGTTTTTTCACAAAGGAGAGGAAGTTTTTAAACCGGCCTCCAGTTTAAGCTTGACCACCAGCCTGGCCTGATGGTTGTGGGTCATCTTGCGCCGCTTCAGCTTCCGTTTCTCTATCCAGTGGCTGGAAATCCACAGTTGTCCAGTCTATTCCCATTAATGCTTGAAAACAGCTTCATCATGGATTAGCAATGACGGGTCAATATCGGGAGCGTAAGTATGCTTACGGATTGGAGGGATCAGATTTTCCGATTCATGGATTGGTGCAGCTATTTGCTTGTTCTGACTGTCATATTGGGCTTGATAATGAGACAAGTCTGCTTCCTCAGCCAGTTGACAAGCTAGCGGACGTACCTCCCGGTTTATTGCTCGCAAATCCGCTTCACCAAATTCTGACCCGTCTTCCTTCAAGCTGGGATAGCCCTAAGCCGCTTCAATAGGATCAAAATCCGGCACCCAGGCTTTTGCTCGGATTAAAGCATTGATTGCACCGGTTCGAGCAGCAGATTTCTTCAGCTCTTCAACCCGGGCAGGAAGCACTGACAGTTTCATCAGAGTATCTTGAATCAAAGTGGGCACCAGTTTGTTATGATATGCGGTACAGATGATCCGCTGGGCACCAGTATACAATTGTTCAACCAAGGTATAGGGGGCTTTCAATTTCTTCCGCACATCTGACCCCAAGTGACCAATGCGTGTCCCTGAAATACCATAAAGGATTAATAAACCGGCGACTCTGTAAGAAGGCAGAACCAATTCAGAAGGCAAGCTGACTTACCAAAGATAGCAGTGGTCATGGCATGAACGTGCCGCTTTATGCTGGTCATTTCATCCGTCACTGGTTTTAGTGCGGCCTCGGCATCCTCTGCTCGTTTGATCAAAACGGCCTTTTCAGTGGCCCAATCCGCCCGTTTCTTCTTGAAGTTCTCCTTAAGTTGTTCCATGGTGCTTAAGGCATTGGCCAATTCCTCTTTTACTTTGGAGGTTTCAGCCTGTTGGGTTTTCAGGTTTTCTTGCAGATCGATGACTTGGTTTTCTTTCGCCTTCAGCTCCGCCTGCAGGCATACAGATATATGTTTCAACAAATCGGTAGAAGGATTCAAGTACCAACCACATACCAAGTTATGCGCTTAGCACTTAGGGGCTAATGCGTATTCGATCTTCATCTTTCAAATGTTTACAAAGTCCCAAGATCAATACAAGCATTCAACTTGGCACTTGGGGGCTAATGGCTATTTGATCATATGTATTCTGATGCGGCAGTTTCAATTACTTAAAGTGCCGGTTTAACTACACTAAGTTGAACCGGCCCTTGGGGGCTACATCAGCAAATTTTCAAAGCATCAAGGTTTATATTATTAAGTCCCGGTTTGAAAGAATATTTCAAACCGGCCCTTAGGGGCTAGGAGAGTCAGCAAGAATGAAAGCATACAAGCAGGAAGGAGCATATGGAAGTTACCTCATATTTATCTTTCATCATGTTAACCAGACCGGCTTCATAGTCACGGCTGGTATATAGCCGGTTCAGATAGCCGAAATGGATATCTTGGGCGTTCAGAGCAGCGTAAGTCGTCAGATCGGCGTTCCACTTGCCTTTGCCAAAAGCAGCAAACTCTTCCTAGGCAGAATGTTTGGATAAAGCGACAGGGTTGCTTGGCTCAGTATGGCCAGTACCAGTAATGACAACCTCATCATCCTTGGTACCTCCGGTTTGCACTGGAGCTGTTGGCTTGTCAGCAGGGTTTGCTGGACCGGTGGAGCGTCCAATCCGGATGGAACCTGTGGGCTGATGGATAGGACCTGAGGTATCAGTAGGTATCTCTTCAGCAATAAGATCATCATCTGGCTGTGGTGGATCATTGGGAATATCCTTAGGAATAGCCGCTTCAAGATTGGATGTTTTGCCTGGTTCAGGAATGACATCTTCTTCGACCGCTTTGTCTAGGCGGGCCTTCTTGCTTGGCCTAGGTTTGGCCCTGAGAAGAATAACAAAATTAAATACAGCATATGTTCTAAGGCAATATACTGCAAACATCACAATAAATATAGCTTACCCAAGCACCGTTTTGAGCGGTGGGAGCTGAGTGGCCGATGACTCACTAGAAGATGAGTGGGAAATAACCTGGTAATCAGAGTCAGACGGATTAAGAGGTTGACGAAAGCAGCCCGCTTTAGGACAAGCACTGACAAGCGAATTAGAGACCTCGGAATGACGTTTCTGAATCGGACTGTTCGGTAAACCGGCGAAGGTAACTACCTGGCCGCTGTGCCGGGTGGTGCGGCGAGCTTCGTGTTGTTGAGTCTTCATAAGAAGTTTAGGATCCAAATAAGCAAGAGGATGAGAAAATTTAACTTTCCGGTTTGCCAGACGGATTTTTTGTGAAGGCAAAGTTTCTGAATCAGAAGAGAGAATAATTACCTCTACAACATCCGCGTGGCTGGCTTCGGCATCATCCTGACAATTATCATCATCAATAAGACGCATGAAAAATAAACCAAGTGAGTCAAGCTCTACCTCAAAGTCTGGATTATCCACCTTGTCATCAGGGGCTAGATTAGAAGATGCAGTGGTTCTTTTCCGGTGGGCAGTCTTCTTCACAGCTTTAGTCTTTTGCCGGGTTGCTCTTTCCGGTTTATCTGTTTTCTCTGGTTTCTCCTGCGGCAGCTTTTTGCTCCAAAACGGATCATCGCCCTGATTATGCAGACACTGATATTAAAAACAATGACTAGACATGTCAATAACAAATTCAGCAAAGAGAAAAATCAAAGTCTTACAGCTGGCAGTTTGTTGGTGGCACAGAAGGGAAGCAGGCCGGTTCTAGCGCAGACGTGCTCCGGTTCATTCAGTATCTTATGCACAGCCTCTATGATTTCTTCACCAGAGAGCTGGAGTTTTGAATGTCGCAGTGGGTCATCAACATTATCAGTATACTCGCACATCAAACCGGAGCACTGACTAAGGGGCAGTATGCTCCATGATATCCAACAACGAGCGAGATCAACCCCTGTTAAACCGTTGGCCATAAAGGCTCTGAGCTTTGACAGCTAGGGAGCATATTTGCTTCTCTCCTGGGCAGTCAATCTTTGAGGAAAAGGGTGTGTATTGCTGAGCCGCTCCGGACGAAAGCCAGGCAAGGGATTCTCACCAGCAAGGGAGGTGTCTTTGCAGTAGAACCATGTCTGATTCCACTCCTTGGGGTGACTGTGCAGCTTGGCGTGAGGGTATGTGACCTCTTTCCTTTTTTGAATCGCCATGCCACCCAACTCCGTATTGGAGCCATCAGTAAACTCAGTACGGCGGTTTAGATGGAAAAGATCTCTGAATAATTCCACTGTGGGCTCCTCTTGAAAGAACACCTCACAGAGCACTTGGAAGTGGCACATATTTGTAACAGAGTTGGGGCCAGTGTCTTGCGGATGGAGTTGGAAATCGGCTAAAACATCCCGGTAAAATTTAGAACCGGGCGGCTTAAAGCCCCGGGCTAAGTGATCTACACAAACAACAACCTCTCCTTCTCGAGGTGTGGGGGGCATTGTTTGCCAGGAGCCCTCCAATGGATGGTGTCTTTACTGCCCAAGGCGCCAATCAGGACTAAATCGTCCAGTTGATCCTCTGTGACGCGAGAAGGGACCCAATTGCACTCATACACTTGCTTGGCCATGATGGAATCTACAAGGAGAAGATCCCGGTTCAAAAATGCATTTGATCAAGGTACGTTTTTATGGGCACTATTAAACCGGAGACAGAACTATCTGAACCGGAGTTTCATGAAGCAACCAACATCTGGCGGTTCAACAAGGGGACTAATGGTATATACCGGTTTGTCAAATTTTTCTACAAAGTTAAACCGCCTGGTCTAAGCGTTGAACAGTCAAGACTACATATGAGTAAGTACGCAAAAATAGATTTCACAAGATTATACTACAGCTTTGGATCTGGAACATGTTTATAAAGGAGATAAATATTCAAGGCCCAAAAGGAGCAGTGCCGAATCAATAAGCAAAGGTACGGATAAGATCTATGGTCTTAATATGACGGACAGTGAAGACGGAGGATAAAAACTACTGCTACACAGAGCGAAGATTCACAGACTCGTCTAAGGATCTACCATATGAACAAGAAGCAAGCGATGAACACTAGAGAACATGGAAACCCTAGAACAGATCTATGATGAAAAGGATAGAAGACTTACCGGAGCTGAGGAAGAAGTGGAAGGTCGCCGCGGTGCTCTGGTACGTTCAGGGTGATGCAGCGGCCAAGGTTGGTGCAGAGGTCGACGGTGGCGGCGGAGCTCCGAAGACTAGGCGACGCGAGGAAGATGAAGCAGAAGGGCACGAAGGGGAAAAGAAATGACCCTTCGGTCCTATTTATAAAGCAAGGGAGAAGGGTCAGGCGCGAAAATCAAGGGGCCGCAAGTTTGGAAATAGAGTTGTCGCCTCGATTATCGCAGATCTACTAAACAGGAAGGTATCATGGATAATTTCTTTATGACAAATGACGTCACAGCAATCAGAGAAGATGACATCACGGCGGTTCACCAAACTACAAGAAGATGTTGAAGATGAAGTTTTTGCTAAGGGTTGACATGAACCTGTTCAAATCAATCTGGGGCCTAATGTTGGGGATATTACTACTGGGCGTAAACCGGCCTATCTAGGCCGGATTAACTTCATCAATAGTTAAGCATGTTAAAGCCCATGAAGATAGATGAGGGCTCAAGACCCATAATCGGTTGAGAGCCTGTAGCTGTAAACCGGCGTCAATATGTAACTTGTATTGTAAGTTAGGAATAAGTAGAGACCAAACCGGACACATCTATGAGACGGTGCTGGGACTCTGTAAACCGACGGGCGTCACCCATGTATATAAGGGGACGACCCGGCGGCGGTTCAAGGACGACAGAGGAGAACTCGAGACATAGGCGAAGCTTATTTGCTCCCTAGTCATCGAAACACCCATCAATTCCATCACAACTAGACGTAGGCTTTTACCTTCATCGAAGGGGCCGAACTAGTATAAACTCTCTTGCGTCCTTGTGTCCCCTTTAACCCCTTCAAGCTAACCCGTCGTGATGGCTCCACGACTAAGTACTTTCTCTAGGACATCTGCCGTGAAAAAACCACGACAGTTCCCCTTGTGTCGAATCAATAAATTTGGGTTGAATACTCTACCCTCGAAAGCTGTTGCGATCCCCTATACTTGTGGGTTATCAAGACTAATTTCTGGCGCCGTTGCCGGGGAGCATAGCTCTATTCTTTGAGTCACTTGGGATTTATATGTGCTTATCACTATGAAGAACTTGAGAGATCCAAAAACCAAGATCTGTCCCTCAACTACGAGAGGAGGTAAGGAACTGCCATCTAGCTCTGCACTTGATTCACCTTCTGTTATGAGTAAGTTTGCGACACCTACATCTGCTTCTGCTATTCGTTCTGATATGTCGCATGTTATTGATGATGCCACTTCTGCTATGCATGATACTTAAGATGAAACTGCTTCTATGCCTGATACTACTGTGCCCCTTGGTGAATTTCTTGATGAACAAATTGCTAGGGCTTGAGAAAAAGAAATTATTGAATCTAAATATGATGATGATAGTGATGATGAAAATATGCCTGTTATTCCTGAGGGCTATCTTTTTGATATGGAATCTTCTGCCGCTATTTTAGCTTGCAAAGATAGATATGAGCTTAAGAGGTTATTAATTAAATGGAACAAAGAATCACTTAGAGATAAAATGAAACCCGACCCTGCTTTTGCTACTTCACCTATTTGTGTTCCTGATAAGGATTGTGAATTCTTTGTTGATCCTGATATAATTATTTGGTTGAATCTGATCCGTTTTATAGCTATGAATCTGAAATTATTGTGGCACATCTTACTAAGTTAAATGATATAGCTGCCCTGTTCACTAATGATGAGAGATCGCGTTACTTCTATATACTCAAAATATTTCCGTTCTCATTAAAGGGTGATGCTAAGATATGGTTTAATTCTCTTGATCCTGGTTGTGTGCGTAGTCCCCAGGATATGATTTATTACTTCTCTGCTAAATATTTCCCTGCTCATAAGAAACAAACTGCTTTGAGGGAAATATACAACTTCGTGCAAATTAAAGAAGAGAGTCTCCCACAAGCTTGGGGGAGGCTTCTCAAGTTACTTAATGATTTGCCTGATCATCCTCTTAAGAAACCCGAAATACTTGATATCTTTTATTATGGACTCACCGATGCTTCCAGATATTACCTGGATAGTTGTGCTGGTTCTCTTTTCAGGGAAAGAACACCAGATGAAGCTGAAATTCTATTGAATAATATGTTGACAAATGAAAATAATTGGGCACCTCCTGAGCCAGCTCCTGCTCCAATTACTGAGCCTATTCTTAAACCAACTCCGAAGAAGAGAGGTGTTCTATTCCTCAGTCCCGAAGATATGCAAGAGGCAAAGAAATCTATGAAAGAAAAAGGTATTAAAGCTGAAGATGTTAAGAATTTACCTCCTATTGAAGAAATACATGGTCTTAATATACCGCCTGTTGAAGAAACATATGATCTTAATTCTTTATTTAATGAAGAACCTCCTGATCCCGATATCCCGACACAGGTAGTAAAGGTAAATTCTCTCTATAGATATGATAAAGCTGAAGTCCCTCCTACTAAAATTGCTAGTCAGTGCTTGGATGAGTTTGATAACTTTATGTTTAAGCAAGACGACTTCAATGCTTATTTTGGTAGATGATTAAAAGAAAATGCTTATATGATTAGACGCTTGGGTGATTATATGGCTAATATTAAAGGTGAACTTAAACTTGTTAGCAAACATGCTTCTATGGTTACCACTCAAGTAGAACAAGTACTTAAGGCACAAAAAGAAGTGCTTGATGAAATGAATAGTAAGAAAAATGATTATGCTGTTAGAGTGGCTACTAGAACTGGTAGAATGACTCCGAAACCTTTGTATCCTGAAGGCAACCCTAAGAGAATCGAGCAAGATTCTCAAATAAATAATATTGATGTTCCTAGTTCTTCTAAAAAGAAGAAAGAGAAAAATGATAGAACTGTGCAAACTTCTAGTGAACCTATTGCTGAACTACCTGATAATCCAAATGATATTTCTATGTATGATGCTGAAACACAATCTGGTAATGAACATGAACCTAGTAAAAATATTAATGATGATGTTCATATGATGCTCAACCTAGTAATGATAATGATGTAGAAATCGAACCTGCTGTTGATCTTGATAACCCACAATCAAAGAATCAACATTATGATAAAAGAGACTTTGTTGCTAGGAAACATGGTAAAGAAAGGGAACCTTGGGTTCAGAAACCCATGCCTTTTCCTCCGAAACCATCCAAGAAAAAGGATGACAAGGATTTTGAGCGCTTTGCTGAAATGATTAGGCCTATCTTTTTGCGTATGAGATTAACTGATGTGCTCAAAACAAATCCTTATGCTAAATATATGAAGGATATCATTACTAATAAAAGAAAGATACCGGAAGCTGAAATTTCCACCATGCTTGCTAATTATACTTTTATGGGTGGAATACCAAAGAAACTTGGAGATCTCGGAGTACCTACTATACCTTGCTCCATTAAAAGAAATTATATTAAAACTGCTTTATGTGATCTTGGAGCCAGTGTTAGTGTTATGCCTCTCTCTTTATATCGCAGACTTGACTTGAATAAGCTAACACCTACTGAAATATCTTTGCAAATGGTTGATAAATCAACTGCTATACCTGCCGGTATCTATGAGGATGTGCCTGTTGTGGTTGCAAACATTATTATTTTAACGGACTTTGTTATACTTGATATTCCCGAGGATGATAGTATGTCTATTATTCTTGGAAGACCTTTTCTTAATACTGCAGGGGCTGTTATTGATTGCAACAAAGGCAATGTCACTTTTCATGTTAATGGTAATGAGCATACAGTACACTTTTCGAGGAAACAACCTCAAGTTCATAGTATCAACTCCATTGGAAAAATTACATCGATTATATTTGGAGGTTTTGAATTTCCTCTTCCTACTATCAAGAAGAAATATGATATTCTTATTATTGGGGATGTGCATATCCCCGTTGAGGTAACTTAGTGTTATTCGAAATTTCTCCGGTTTCATGATTATCGGAATGAGTTTGTTAACAAGACTTGATCAACCTTGTTAGTGGATTCTTTTTGATGAGCATGAGATGGATGAAACTAGAAGCACAAACTTCTGTACCC
Organism: Triticum dicoccoides; assembly: GCF_002162155.2. Classification (NCBI taxonomy): domain Eukaryota; kingdom Viridiplantae; phylum Streptophyta; class Magnoliopsida; order Poales; family Poaceae; genus Triticum; species Triticum dicoccoides. The sequence continues at coordinate 618,776,303 of NC_041388.1, read as the reverse complement.
TCTCTATACTTTCTGTTATTTATATTAAATAAAGTAAAAATAGTATTTTCTGTCTGTCACCTGACTTATCCGTGCAATATAAAAGTATCTCGAAAATAAAAGTCCTCAGAATGCCATGCCAATTTAATATGATTTTTTCGGAAATATTTGAGGATTTACTGTGCAAAAATTACCGCGGGAGGAGCTGCCACCTGGCCACGAGGGTGGTGGGTGCCCCCCTAGGGCACACACCCCTGCCTCGTGGGCCCACGGTGGCCCTCCTGCACTTATCGCAGCACACATCTTCTTCCTCTATCTCACACAAACCCGAAAAACCAACTCAAGCACGAGTTCCAGCCACTTTTGCTATGATTTTCGACCTCCTTGCTCAAAGCACCTCTCGCAAAACTGCTTGGGGAGATTGTTCCTTGGTATGTGACTCCTCCATTGGTCCAATTAGTTTTTGTTCTAGTGCTTTATTCTTTTCAAATTTGTGCTGCATAGGTGACCATGTTCTTGATCTTGCATGTCAAATTTATATGGCCCCAAGTAGTTCTAATGCTTGATTTAGGCTCTAGGCACTTGTAGGAGTAGTTGCTATCAGTTTTATTGAAGTTGGTTCACTTTTGTTTGAAGTTACTAAAAATTTCAGAATTTTTCAGAGAATAACAATATGCTTAGGAAGATGATCCAAGGTGGTTCCTCTAAGAAGCAAGGACCCGGGATTGCTATGCGCGATGCTGACGAGGATCCACCAAGAGACGCTTCGGTATGGCCTTGCGAATGGCCGTTGGAAAATTTTATGGACCATGCGGGAATTAAAGAATAATTCAAAGCATATTTGCGCAATGCCAGCCTTGAGGATTTTGAGGCTAACAAATGCCCCCAATATCGTGATCTCACAAGTTCATTTGTGAGGAGGTTTGAGTATTCATCTTCGCGTAATTCTCCTTCAGTCATGTTTGATCTTTATGACAAATCTTATACCATGGACTTAGAGGATTTCACTTCTGCTTGCAAACTTCCATCATGGGGTAGTGTTAGGGATCCCCCTAAATCTGAATTTAGAAACTTTCTTGCTAGTATAACTGTGGGGGAATCTAGAGATATAACGCAGGCTACCATAGGGAGCATTCACTTTCCTGCTATACATTATTTTGCTCTCTTCATCGGTAGATGCATAAATGCTAAGGATGAAGCATGTCATATGTGTGTCCCTGATCTTAGCATTCTTAGGAGTGCTGTGTTAGGAGACCAATCTTATCATATGGGAGCCATTGTAGCTCGTAGGTTGCATCATAATAGACATAATAGAGATTTCTTTGGAGGAATTTATGCAACCCGCTTAGCTCATTTTCTTGAGATAGACATTCGTGAGGGTGATATGGAGTTGCCTCCTTCATATTTAGATTATGACTCTATGGCTTCGCACCAGTTTGTCGAGAGGCCTGAATCACCTCTCTTATATCGTTTAATTTTTGATAAACGACGTGTTTTCCGTATTACTCTCCCTGCTCCTGCCTTCTTTGATTCACAGACAAAAAGAAGATATGTTATTACCAGAGAGGAGGCAGAAGAGTACGAGAGGAGAGCGGAGGCAGCTCGACTCCATGCTGCAGCTCAGCAGGCGATAACCGCTGCACATCAGTATGATCCCAACTACTCCTCATCATAGTACGACCCCAACAACTATTATTATGGATATCCGCTAGGCCAGCCGTGGCCATAGACCAACTTAGGCCAAAAGCCTAAGCTTGGGGGAGTACGTATTTCTCACTGACATTACATTTATGTTCACACACACTCATTACTAGATGACGGTGCTCATACTTTTTCACTGTAATATCCATGCTAGTTTAGTTTCCTTTTCCTGCTTAATCCTTTTGTGTTTGTTAAACCTTAAGAAAAACCAAAAAAATAATTTAGTAGTAGTTTATTTTTCTGCTGTAGTAGTAATAATTAAAAAGAAAACCCAAAAATATTTCCCGTTCTTCTTTTGCTTGCTGGGAGCTTTCCCGTGTAAATAGTTTTTTTCTTTTCTTTGGGGGTCAGTAGGAGAAGACCATAATTAAATTGTTGAAGTGGGTCTTATATGCATTATTGTTGATTTAACCAAGAGCCCATATTGCCTTGTCTTCTCCTGTGAATGCTCGCAGATTCCAGCTTAGTCCAATGCACGTACACTCTTATTATTATTCACATCGTTCGGTCGTGCAAGTGAAAGGCAATTATGATGATATATGATGGACTAACTGAGATGAGAAAAGCTGGTATGAACTCGACCTCTTTTGTTTTTGTAAATATGATGAGTCCCTCATTCTTGATTCAGCTTATTATGAATAAACATGTTTACAATGACAATTAGAGATCATAGTTGCGTGTGCCATGCTTGATTAGCTATGAGTTATAATGATTTACCTTGTGTGCCAGCATGCTATTGAGATGATTATGATGTGCTATGATGGGGTGGTATCCTCCTTTGAATGATTTAAGTGACTTGACTTGGCACATGTTCACGCATGTAGTTGAAACAAAATCAACATAGCCTTCACGATATTTATGTTCATGGTGGATTATATCCTACTCATGCTTGCATCCAATGTTTATTAATTTTAATGCATGTACATGGTTGTTGTCGCTCTCTAGTTGGTCGCTTCCCAGTCTTTTGCTAGCCTTCACCTGTACAAAGCGGGAATACTGTTTGTGCATCCAATCCCTTAAACCCCAAAGTTATTCCAGATGAGTCCACCATACCTTCCTATATGCGATATCTATCTGCCGTTCCAAGTAAATTTGTATGTGCCAAACTCTAAACCTTCAAATAAACATTCTGTTTTGTATGCTCGAATAGCTCATGTATCAACCAAGGCTGTCCTTATCTTCTGTGTTAGGCGGGTTATTCTCAAGAGGAGTGGACTCCGCTCCTCACTCACGAGAAAATGGCTGGTCACTGGGATGCCCAGTCCCATGCTTTATGCAAACTAAATCAAAATTAATTGCAAACAAAACTCCCCCTGGGACCTGATGTATGTTGGAGGCACTCGTTATTTTGAGCAAGCCATGGATTGATGGTTGTTGGTGGAGGGGGAGTATAAACTTTACCATTCTATTTGGGAACCGCCTATAATGTGTTTAGCATGGAAGATATCGCCATCTCTTAGTTGTTACATTGACAATGAAAGCATACTGCTCAAAATACAATTTATCTCTATTGCAAAACCGAGCTCTGGCACCTCTACAAATCCCTGCTTCCCTCTACGAAGGGCCTATCCATTTACTTTTATGTTGAGTCATCACCCTCTTATTAAAAAGCACTAGCTGGAGAGCACAGTTGTCATTTGCATTCATCACTATTAATCTATGTTGGGTGTGACCATGATTGGATCTCTTTTACCATGAATTACAATGTCTAGTTAGTCCTTGATCTTTAAAGGTGCTCTGCATTTATGTTTTGCGGTCTCAGAAAGGGCTAGCGAGATACCATCTTGTTATATCCTATTATGATTGTTTTGATAAAGTGTTGTCATCCGAGATTTATTATTATGACTTGCTAGTTGATTATGCTATTGATATGAGTAATTATGAGACCTGAGAATTATTGCAAATGTGGTTAGTTATGATCTATGCTGAAAACTTGAATGATGGCTTGACATAGTTACAACGACAAGAGCAACCAGAGTTTGTAAAAGTTTTTCTTTCTTTCAGTTTGTCAACTGAATTGCTTGAGGACAAGCAAGGGTTTAAGCTTGGGGGAGTTGATACGTCTCTGTCGTATTTACTTTTCCAAACACTTTTGCCCTTGTTTTGGACTCTAACTTGTATGATTTGAATGGAACTAACCCGGACTAATGCTGTTTTCAGCAGAATTGCCATGGTGTTGTTTTATGTGCAGAAAACAAATATTCTCGGAATGACCTAAAACTCCACGGAACATCTTAGAAAAAATAATTAAAAATCCTCGCCAAAGATGAAGACCAGGGGGCCCACACCCTTCTCACGAGGGTGGGGGGCGCCCCCCCTAGGGCGCCCCCTACCTCGTGGGCCCCCTGGATGCCCTCCGACACCAACTCCAACTCTATATATTTGCTTTCGGAGAGAAAAAAGCAGAGAGAAGAAATCATCGCGTTTTACGATACGGAGCCACCGCCAAGCCCTAAAACCTCTTGGGAGGGCTGATCTGGAGTCCGTTCAGGGCTCCGGAGAGGGGGATTCGTCGCCGTCGTCATCATCAACCATCCTCCATCACCAATTTCATGATGCTCACCGCCGTGCGTGAGTAATTCCATCATAGGCTTGCTGGACGGTGATGGGTTGGATGAGATTTACCATGTAATCGAGTTAGTTTTGTTAGGGTTTGATCCCTAGTATCCATTATGTTCTGAAATTGATGTTACTATGACTTTGCTATGCTTAATGCTTGTCACTAGGGCCCGAGTGCCATGATTTCAGATCTGAACCTATTATGTTTTCATGAATATATGTGAGTTCTTGATCCTATCTTGCAAGTCTATAGTCACCTACTATGTGTTATGATCCGGCAACCCCGAAGTGACAATAATCAGGACCACTCTCGGTGATGACCATAGTTTGAGGAGTTCATGTATTCACTATGTGCTAATGCTTTGTTCCGGTTCTCTATTAAAAGGAGGCCTTAATATCCCTTAGTTTCCAATAGGACCCCGCTGCCACGGGAGGGTAGGACGAAAGATGTCATGCAAGTTCTTTTCCATAAGCACGTATGACTATATACGGAATACATGCCTACATTACATTGATGAATTGGAGCTAGTTCTGTGTCACCCTATGTTATGACTGTTACATGATGAACTGCATCCGGCATAATTATCCATCACTGATCCGGTGCCTACGAGTTTTCCATATACTGGTTCTCGCTTATTTACTTTTCCGCTGCTACTGTTACAATCACTACAAAATACCAAAAACATTACTTTTGCTATCTTTACTTTTGTTGCCGCTACCGCCACTATCATATTACTTTGCTACTAAACACTTTGTTGCAGATACTAAGTTTCCAGGTGTGGTTGAATTGACAACTCAGCTGCTAATACTTGAGAATATTCTTTGGCTCCCCTTGTGCCGAATCGATAAATTTGGCTTGAATACTCTACTCTTGAAAGCTGTTGTGATCCCCTATACTTGTGGGTTATCAGTGCCCGAGTCATTGGCACTGTTGTTTCTACGAGCGAGCTAGCTGTCTTCTCCCGCACAAAAGCGAGTCATTAGAGTGGTAAGGGCTGTCATGGATTTAGGTCCTTCTTGACCGAGGTGGCGTGCAGGCCATTCATCCCGGACATTGTGTTTGAAGGCCGCAAGGGCTTCCGCGTCCGGACTCTCGATGATTTGGTTCTTTTTAACTAAGAACCTAGTCCAGAGCTTCCTGGCTGATTGTCCGGGCTGCTGGACAAAGTGACTTAAGTCATCGGCGTCTGTTGGCCGGACATATGTTCCTTGGAAGTTGTCACGAAAGGTGTCTTCCAAATCTTCCCAGCTGCCAATAGAATTTTCCGGCAGACTGTTTAACCAGTACCGAGCTGGTCCTTTGAGTTTTAGTGGTAGGTATTTGATGGCATGAAGGTCATCTTAGTGGGCCATATGGATATGGAGGAGGAAGTCCTCGATCCATACCGCGGGATCCGTTGTTTCGTCATATGATTCGATATTCATGGGTTTGAACCTGTCTAGGAATTCATGCTCCATTACTTTGTCTGTGAAGCAAAGAGGGTGTGCGGCGCCTCTATGTTGGGCCACACTGTGATGTACCTCCGATGGAGTCCATTTGCGGTTTTAGGCCCGGACGTGGCTAGGTTTGTCACGTCCGAATAGGTAGCTGTCGTCGCGTTTCGAGGAACATACTCGCGATCGGTAGATCGATCTTGCGTGTCTTGCTCTACTGTCCAAGTCCTGTCGAAGGTCGTATGTACAACCCCGAGCTGTTTTATTCTTGCCTTTACGGCGAGGTGGGCGGTCTGGTGTTCGGCTTGAGTTGCCGCTTTATCCGAACCAAGTTGTGGTCGACCTGACGCATTGTGCGATGATGGTACGGGCTCCAGTGCCTCGTCATTGAACTGAGGTAGAAATCTACGCTTCGGGTAGTTTTTGGCTGGGCCACTAAGGCCATATTCTTCGGTGGCCAGGAATTCGGTCCATCTGTCATTAAGTAGATCATGGTCCACTTGAAGCTGCAGCTACTTCTTTCTCAGGCTCCTTGCAGTGGCTATTAGCCTGCGTTTTAAGCGCTCCTGCTCGAGAGGTTCCTCAGGCACGATGAAATCCTCGTTGCCGAGGCTCTCCTCTTCCTCGGAGAGCGGAAGATAATTACTGTCCTCCAAATCTCCATGTATGGCCTGTTCATCAGGGCTAACTTGCCCAATATCCCGTTCCCCCTGTTTGGAGGTTGCCTTGATGGGGTCTTCATTATTTTCGGCATCGTCCGGAGTATTATTTTTTCCGGTGCCCGTACTGCAATCTTTGGAACAACGTGACTTAGAGTGGCGTTGAGGAATTTGGCGCTTGGGCTATCTCTCAGGAGGTTTATCCTCAACTAGATCCTCTTTGTCATCGTTGTTAGTTTTTCCCGGCGTGTCCACCATGTATATGTGGTAGGAAGAAGTGGTCATCCGTCGTCCAGTGAATGGCGGGTTTTGGCCTTGCTCCTTGTCGGCATCGTTGTTCGTACTGGCGACATCTTCGGAGCCATAGTCAAACATGTCGGTTAAATCCTCGACAGTGGCTATGAAGTGGGTGGCGGGTGGGAAGCAAAATTCCCCATCATCAGCCTCTAGTTCGAACCGTACATAGTTCGGCTGTGAGTCCCCTGCCAAGGACAAGTTCTTTAATGAGTTCAGCACATCGCCCAAGGGCGAGTGCTGGAAGATGTCTGCAGCGCTGGACTCAAAGATCGATAAATGATCAAGTTCGGCATCCGCGGACTCGCATGGTTCGAAACTTATACCTAGAGAAGAGTCCGGAGTTCCGGTGATGCGAGTATTGCGTGAGATCAAGTCCATGTGCGGCTGCAATGCCGGGGAGTCTGTGGCCTCCGTGGTGGGGTTGAACCTCCGATCCTTGGATGTCGCAGTATGCTATGGATCTAAGGTCGAAGTGGTCACAGGAGTTATCTCCTAGATGCAGTTTGACGACAAATTTAGGTCATGTTCGTCAAGGTAACCGGGAGCGGTCTCCGCGGTCTCGAATCCGGCGAAGATCAGATCTCCATGGATGTCCGCAATGTAGTTCAAACTCCCAAATCTAACCTGATGGCCAGGGGCGTAGCTATCGATCTGCTCCAGGTGGCCAAACGAGTTGGCCCGCAGTGCGAAGCCGCCGATCACGAAGATCTGTCCGGGGAGGAAGGTTTCTCCTTGGACAGCGTCACTATCAACGATTGAAGGGGCCATAGAACCTTTCATCGATGGCATAGTGGAACTCTCAATGAAAGCACCAATGTCGGTGTCAAAACCGGCGGATCTCGGGTAGGGGGTCCCGAACTGTGCGTCTAAGGCCGATGGTAACAGGAGACAGGGGACACGATGTTTACCCAGGTTCGGGCCCTCGCTATGGAGGTAATACCCTACGTCCTGATTGATTGATATTGATGAATACTTGTATTACAAGAGTTGATCTACCTCAAGATCGTAATGACTAAACCCTAGAGGTCTAGCTGGTATGGCTATGGTAATGAATCTCTCTCCTTTCCGGACTAAGTCCTCCGGTTTATATAGGCACCGGGAGGATCTAGGGTTACACAAGGTCGGTTACAAAGAAAGGAATCTACATATTCGGTCGCCAAGCTTGCCTTCCACGCCAAGGAGAGCCCCATCCGGACACGGGTGCAGTCTTTGGTCTTCGCATCTTAACAGCCCATCAGTCCGGATGCCCGAGGACCCCTTAGTACAGGACTCCCTCACTGAGGGAGTCCTGGATTAGGGGGTATCTGGACAGCGGGACTATATCCTTTGGCCGGACTGTTGGACTATGAAGATACAAGATTGAAGACTTCGTCCCGTGTCTGGATGGGACTCTCCTTGGCGTGGAAGGCAAGCTTGGCAATACGGATATTTAGATCTCCTTCCTTGTAACCGACTCTGTGTAATCCTAGCCCCCTCCGGTGTCTATATAAACCGGATGGTTTTAGTCCGTAGGACAATAGACAATCATACCATATGCTAGCTTCTAGGGTTTAGCCTCTCTGATCTCGTGGTAGATCTACTCTTGTACTACTCATATTATTAAGAATAATCAAGCAGGACGTAGGGTTTTACCTCCATCAAGAGGGCCCGAACCTGGGTAAAACATCGTGTCCCCTGCCTCCTGTTACCATCTGCCTTAGACACACAGTTCGGGACCCCCTACCCGAGATCTACCGGTTTTGACACCTACATTGGTGCTTTCATTGAGAGTTCCTCTGTGTCGTCACCGTTAGGCTTGATGTCTCCTTCGATCATCGATAGCGAAGCAATCCAGGGTGAGACTTTTCTCCCCAGACAGATCTTTGTATTCGACTGCTTCGCACTGCGGGCCAACTCGCTTGGCCATCTGGAGCAGATCGAGAGTTACGCCCCTGGCCATCAGGTCAGGTTTGGAAGCTTAAACTACACGGCCGACATCCGTGGAGACTTGATCTTCGACGGATTTGAGCCCCTGCCGAGTGCGCCGCACGGTCACGATGAGCATGATTTAGCTCTACCATCAGACAGTGTTCAGGAGACCGCACCGGCAACCGCTCTGACCCTCAATTCGGAGCCAATTGCACCATCCATGGACGGGTGGATAGACCCCGCCATGGAGGCCGTATTCTCAGCGGCGATCGAGCCGAGTATCGACCTTACCCGTCACGGGAGCCGTGACGCCGAACTACCGGATTCTTCCGCGGCCACAGACTCCGAACCGCCTGCACCCGTGCCTATCGAATCCGACTGGGCGCCGATCATGGAGTTCACCTCCGAGGATACCTTTCAGCACTCGCCCTTCGGCGACATACTGAACTCATTAAGGTTTCTCTCCCTGTCAGGAGAGTCCTGGCTGAACTATGTTCGGCAGGATTGGGATGCGGATGATGAAGAAATTCGCCGCCCACCCCCCACCCACTTAGTAGCCACTGTCGACAATTTGACCGACATACTCGACTTTGACTCCGAAGACATCGACGGTATGGACGACGATGCGGGAGACAAAGAGGAACCACTGCCCATAGGGCACTGGACAGCCACCTCATCATATGATATATACACGGTGGACACACCCAAAGAAGGCAACGGCGACGAGACATCGGAGGATGACCCCTCCAAGAAACAACCCAATCGCCAATGTCAGCGGTGCCGCTCTAAGTCTCGCCAAAGCAAAAGCGATGACACTGGCACAGGAGATAATAGCACTCCGGATAGTGCCGAAGACGACAACAATCCCCTCCAGCCAGATTTAGAGCAGGAGGATGGAGAAGCTAGCCCTCCCGAGAGAGTAGCAGATGGAGAGGCGGAGGATGATAATTACATGCCTCCCTCCGAAGACGAGGCAAGCCTCAACGACAACGAATTTGTCGTGCCGGAGGATCCCGCCGAGCAAGAGCGCTTCAAGCGCCGGCTTATAGCCACGGCAAATAGCCTTAAGAAAAAGTAGCAGCAGCTTCAAGATGATCAAGATTTGCTAGCTGACAGATGGACTGACGTCCTTGCGGCCGAGGAATATGAACTCGAACGCCCCTCCAAGAGTTACCCAAAGCGCAGGTTGCTACCCCTACTGGAGGAGGAAGTATTAAAACCTACATCTCCAGCATATGACGCAGCTGATCGGCCACCTTGTGGCCGCGACAGAGAGGCATTTCAGCCAAAAACTCAGCCCGCACCCCAATGCCACTCAAATAAAAATGACAAGGCACGAGGAAACACGCTAGACCTGCGAGACGTATTGGAGGACAAAGCAAAGCACGCAAGATCGATCTACGGATCACGGGGGCGCGCCACTACGCGAGACGATAATCCAGCCGGGCCGAACATAGCGGACAAGACTCATTCGAGCTGCGTCGCGACATAGCCCACTACAGAGGCACCTCACACCCCATATGCTTCACAGATGAAGTAATGGATCACCAAATCCCAGAGGGTTTGAAACCTGTAAATATCGAATCATACGACGGCACAACAGATCCTGCGGTATGTATAATTTCCAATAAGTTGGTTGCTTGCTCCATTGTTCCGGAGAACGGAGTCTTGGTCATTTTACCCATGAGGCATGGCTCGCACGTGTCAAATGATTCGAAATCAAGAGACTCCCAAAGTCCATCTGTATGGAGCTTCTTCATGTGTTTGACACCAATGTGACCAAGGCGCAGTGCCATAGATATGTGGGACTATCATTATCAATCTTACATCTTTTGGTATTCAGACTATGAATATGTGTAACATCACATTCGAGATTCATTAAGAATAAACCATTGACCAGCGGAGCATGACCATAAAACATATCTCTCATATAAATAGAACAACCATTATTCTCGGATTTAAATGAGTAGCCATCTCGTATTAAATGAGATCCTGATACAATGTTCATGCTCAAAGCTGGCACTAAATAACAATTATTGAGGTTTAAAACTAATCCCGTAGGTAAATGTAGAGGTAGTGTGCCGACGGCGATCACATAGACCTTGGAACCATTCCCGACGCGCATCGTCACCTCGTCCTTCGCCAGTCTTCGCTTATTCCGCAGCTCCTCTTTTGAGTTACAAATGTGAGCAACCGCACCTGTATCAAATACCCACAAGCTACTACGAGTACTGGTAAGGTACACATCAATTACATGTATATCACATATACCTTTAGTGTTGCCGGCCTTCTTGTCCGCTAAGTATTTGGCGCAATTCCGCTTCCAATGTCCCTTTCCCTTGCAATAAAAGCACTCAGTCTTAGGTTTGGGTCCATTCTTTGACTTCTTCCCGGCAACTGGTTTACCGGGCGCGGCAACTCCCTTGCCGTCCTTCTTGAAATTCTTCTTACCCTTGCCTTTCTTGAAACTAGTGGTTTTATTGACCATCAACACTTGATGTTCCTTTTTGTTTTCCACCTCTGCTGATTTCAGCATTGAAAGTACTTCAGGAATAGTTTTCACATCCCCTGCATATTGTAGTTCATCACAAAGCTCTTGTAGCTAGGTGGGAGCGACTGAAGGATTCTGTCAATGACTGCCTCGTCCGGGAGGTTAATGTCCAACTAGGACAAGCGATTGTGCAACCCACCCATTTTGAGTATGTGCTCACTGACAGAACTATTTTCCTCCATCTTACAACTATAGAACTTGGCGGAGACTTCATATCTCTCGACCCGGGCATGAGCTTGGAAAACCATTTTCAGCTCTTCGAACATCTCATATGCTCCGTGTCGCTCAAAACGCTTTTGGAGCCCCGGTTCTAAGCTGTAAAGCATGCCGCACTGAATGAGGGAGTAATCATCAGCACGTGACTGCCAAGCATTCATAACGTCTTGGTTCTCTGGGATGGGTACATCACCTAGCGGTGCTTCTAGGACATATGCTTTCCTGGCAGCTATGAGGATGATCATTAGGTTCCGGACCCAGTCCGTATAGTTGATACCATCATCTTTCAGCTTGGTTTTCTCTAGGAACGCGTTGAAGTTGAGGTTGACGTGAGCGTTGGCCATTTGATCTACAAGACATTTTGCAAAGGTTTTTATACTAAGTTCATGATAATTAAGTTCATCTAATCAAATTATTTAATGAACTCCCACTCAGATTAGACATCCCTCTAGTCATCTAAGTGATACATGATCCGACTCAACTAGACCGTGTCCGATCATCATGTGAGACGGACTAGTCATCATCGGTGAACATCTCCATGTTGGTCGTATCTTCCATACGACTCATGTTCGACCTTTCGGTCTCTTGTGTTCCGAGGCCATGTCTGTACATGCTAGGCTTGTCAAGTCAACCTAAGTGTTTTGCATGTGTAAATCTGGCTTACACCCGTTGTATGTGAACGTTAGAATCTATCGCACCCGATCATCACGTGGTGCTTCGAGACAACGAACTTTCGCAACGGCGCATAGTTAGGGGGAAAACTTTCTTGAAATTATTGTGAGGGATCATCTTATTTACTACCGTTGTTCTAAGCAAATAAGAAGCAAAAACATGATAAACATCACATGCAATCAAATAGTGACATGATATGGCCAATATCATTTGCTCCTTTTGATCTCCATCTTCAGGGCGCCATGATCATCATCGTCACCGGCATGACACCATGATCTCCATCATCGTGTCTTCATGAAGTTGTCTCGTCATCTATTACTTCTACTACTATGGCTAATGGTTTAGCAATAAAGTAAAGTAATTACATGACGTTTATATTGACACGCAGGTCATAAATAAATTAAGACAACTCCTATGGCTCCTGCCGGTTGTCATACTCATCGAAATGCAAGTCGTAATTCCTATTACAAGAACATGATCAATCTCATACATCACATATATCATTCATCACATCCTTTTGGCCATATCACATCACATGGCATATGCTGCAAAAACAAGTTAGACGTCCTCTAATTGTTGTTGCATGTTTTTACGTGGCTGCTATAGGTTTCTAGCAAGAACGTTTCTTACCTACGTCAAAATCACAACGTGATATGCCAATTTCTATTTACCCTTCATAAGGACCCTTTTCATCGAATCCGATCCGACTAAAGTGGGAGAGGTAGACACCCGCTAGCCACCTTATGCAACTAGTGCATGTCAGTCGGTGGAACCAGTCTCACATAAGCGTACGTGTAAGGTCGGTCCGGGCCGCTTTATCCCACGATGCCGCTGAATCAAGATAAGACTAGTAACGGCAAGTAAATTGACAAAATCAATGCCCACAACAACTTGAGTTCTACTCGTGCATAGAAACTACACATAGACCTAGCTCATGATGCCACTGTTGGGGAACGTAGCAGAATTTTTAAAATTTTCTACGCATCACCAAGATCAATCTATGGAGTCATCTAGCAACGAGGGAGAGGGGAGTGCATCTACATACCCTTGTAGATCACGAGCGAAAGCGTTCAAGAGAACGGGGTTGATGGAGTCGTACTCGTCGTGATCCAAATCACCGATGACCGAGCGCCGAACGAACGACACCTCCGCGTTCAACACACGTACGGTTGGGAAGACGTCTCCTCCTTCTTGATCCAGCAAGGGGAAGGAGAGGTTGATGGAGATCCAGCAGCACGACGGCGTGGTGGTGGAAGCAGCGGTGATCTCGGTAGGGCTTCGCCAAGCTCCAACGAGAGAGAGAGAGGTGTTACGAGGGGAGAGGGAGGCGCCAGGGAGTTGGGTACGGCTGTACTCCCTCCCCCACTATATATAGGGCCCCTAGGGGGGCGCCGGCCCTAGGAGATGGGATCTCCAAGGGGGGGCGGCAGCCAAGGGGACTTGCCCCCCAAGCCAAGTGGGGCGCCCCCGCCCCTAGGGTTTCCAACCCTAGGCGCAGGGGGAGGCCCATGGGGGGCGCATCAGCCCATCAGGGGCTGGTTCCCCTCCCACTTCAGCCCATGGGGCCCTTCGAGATAGGTGGACCCACCCGGTGGACCCCCGGGACCCTTCCGGTGGTCCCGATACAATACCGATTACCCCCAAAACTTTCCCGATGGCCGAAACTGGACTTCCTATATATAAATCTTCACCTCCGGACCATTCCGGAACTCCTCCTGAAATCCGGGATCTCATCCGGGACTCCGAACAAATTTCGGGTTACCGCATACTAATATCTCTACAACCCTAGCGTCACCGAACCTTAAGTGTCTAGACCCTACGGGTTCGGGAGACACGCAGACATGACCGAGACGACTCTCCGGTCAATAACTAATAGTGGGATCTGGATACCCATGTTGGCTCCCACATGTTCCATGATGATCTCATCGGATGAACCACGATGTCGAGGATTCAATCAATCCTGTATTCAATTCCCTTTGTCAATCGATACGTTACTTGCCCGAGATTCGATCGTCGGTATCCCAATACCTCGTTCAATCTCGTTACCGGCAAGTCACTTTACTCGTACCATAATGCATGATCCCATGACCAAACACTTGGTCACATTGAGCTCATTATGATGATGCATTACCGAGTGGGCCCAGAGATACCTCTCCATCATACGGAGTGACAAATCCCAATCTCGATCCGTGTCAACCCAACAGATACTTTCGGGGATACCTGTAGTATACCTTTATAGTCACCCAGTTACGTTGTGATGTTTGGTACACCCAAAGCACTCCTATGACATCCGAGAGTTACACGATCTCATGGTCTGAGGAAATGATACTTGACATTCGAAAAGCTCTAGCAAACGAACTACACGATCTTGTGCTATGCTTAGGATTGGGTCTTGTCCATCACATCATTCTCCTAATGATGTGATCCCGTTATCAATGACATCCAATATCCATAGTGAGGAAACCATGACTATCTATTAATCAACGAGCTAGTTAACTAGAGGCTCACTAGGGACATGTTGTGGTCTATGTATTCACACATGTATTATGATTTTCGGATAACACAATTATAGCATGAACGATAGACAATTACCATGAACAAGGAAATATAATAATAACCATTTTATTATTGCCTCTAGGGCATATTTCCAACACAATAACATATCAAAGAACCACGGTACTTCAGATACCAAGGATAGCAATGGCAGGTCACGTCGCAACAAACATAAGCGTTGCGTCAATAGCGACAATACCGAGGATACGACAGTCAATGCCGGATTCAGAGGCTCTAAACCCGGTCAGCGGAAAAAGCCATTCAAAATAAGCACCCCAGGCCCATCCAGTTTGGACTGTATACTCGATCGCTCGTGCCAAATACATGGCACCCCCGACAAGACAGCCAACCATACCAACAGGGAATGGTGGGTGTTCAAGCAGGCCGGCAAGTTAAATGCTGAAAACAAAGATAAGGGGTCACATAGCGATGACGAGGAGGAGCCCCGGCAGCCGAACACCAGAGGACAGAAGAGGTTCCCCCCACAAGTGTGGACAGTGAACATGATATACGCAACCCACATCCCCAAGAGGGAGCGGAAGCGTGCGTTAAGGGATGTATATGCGTTGGAGCCAGTCGCCCCAAAGTTCAACCCATGGTCCTCCTATCCGATCACCTTCGATCGCATGGACCATCCCACTAGTATCCTTCATGGCGGATTCGCGGCACTAGTCCTAGACCCAATCATCGATGGATTTCACCTCACTAGAGTCCTTATGGACGGCGGCAGCAGCCTGAACCTGCTTTATCAGGACACAGTGCCCAAAATGGGTATAGACCCTTCAAGGATCAAACCCACAAAAACGACCTTCAAAGGCGTCATACCAGGTGTAGAGGCCCATTGCACAGGCTCAGTCACACTGGAAGTGGTCTTCGGATCCCCGGATAACTTCCGGAGCAAGGAGTTAATCTTCGATATAGTCCCGTTCCGCAGTGACTATCATGCACTGCTCAAGCGACCCGCATTTGTGAGATTCAACGTGGTACCGCACTATGCATATCTCAAGCTCAAGATGCCAGGACCTCGGGGGGTCATCACAGTCAATGGAAACACATAGCGCTGTCTCCGCACGGAGGAGCACACTGCGGCCCTCGTAGCAGAAGTGCAAACAGCCTCTTAAGGCAATCCACCAGTTCGGCGATTAAGGACCCGGACACCTTCAAGCGCACCCGGAATAATCGGCAACAAGACCGCCTGGCACGTTCCAAGCTCGCATAGCAATGTGGCCCCCACCCCAGTCCTAGCCAAACGGTGAAATCCGTGCCACGCGTACATAATTACGCATTGAAAATACCATGGGCACAGGTGGGGAGGGGGCACGACTACGGCACGCCCCAAGACGCAGCTCAACCGCACTAGGGGCTTCCCGCTTTATTATTTTTCTTTCTTTCAGGACTTTAATCTCTGGAAGCCCTGTCTGGCAGTACGATTGCCGGACACACAATACAACAACCAAGGAGGCAGAAAGCTACGTCGCATCAAGGAATTCCCAGGTGGTCTCTGATAACGAATGAAATACCTGCTTTAAATACCATTCCTCAGCTTGCCCTTGGAGGGGACATGTCAAATAGTCCTACTTTTTGCTTATCGCACAACTTGTATCATTCTGCTTCGACACACCTTTTTGAATAAACAATGCATAACACTAGACTATTATCGCATTCTTCTTATATATATATATATGTATATGTATATGTATATATATATGTTCATTCATGACATTCAGCAACCGTACACTCTGGTACGGCCAATACGCCAGGGGCTTAAGTGTACCACATAATACGGCGTGAGAAGTCCGAACACTTTCGACAGTGCGGCACCCCGAACTTATAACATTATATGCATCAGCTCCGAATCATGTCTTGGGTCAATAGTTGGGTTTGCCCGGCTCCCATGTTTTGGTACCTTATGTTCCGCTATATCGGCTAAGGTAGCACTGGGAGAACTACTGCGATTGTGCCTCGGTTCATCTGGGCTAAGCACCTCAGTAGAGAAAGCTAAAACTAACTGTCATGATAAGGGGAGAGCTGGTCGCTGTTCGAGAGGTCTCAAGTCCCTAAAGACTCATGCCGCTTAGAGCGAGGAGTCAGCTTTGTCCGGCTTAAGGCGTGTATAGAGCCCCGAATTCGGCCTTCTGAATACTAGGGGCTTCGCCAAAATTTAAAATTGTAGACTTCTATGGCTAAGTGAGAGTGATAAAGCATTATAGTCCGATTGCCTTGTTCGTTGTGCTGAGCACCTCCCTCGAAGGACCCAACAATGGGAAAAAGAGTGCTCAGATTTATCCCAAACACCCCAGCACTCGTGGCATGGGGGCAGAAGCCGACGACTCGCCATCTCTCAGATTTGGAAAACAGCCGCACAGAAGGTAATGTTTTAAATTGAAACAAGTGTTGCATAGCGCATATGAACAAGTTTTAATAATACAGGATCACACGAGAAAGTTCATTCAAAAATTACATCCTTCGCACACTCGTCCGCCACAAGACGGGCACCCTTCAGGACACCCTCATAATACATTTCGCGGTGGCGATGCACCTTGCCCTGTGGCGGCCCCTCCTTCACCAGCTTCTCGGCGTCCATCTTGGCCCAGTGCACCTTCGCACGGGCAAAAGCCCGGCGTGCACCTTCGATGCAGACGGACCGCTTTATGACTTCCAGCCGTGGGCAGGCATCCACAAGCCACCTCACAAGGCCGAAGTAGCTGTTGGGAAGGGAGTCGCCAGGCCACATCCGGACTATAAGGCCCCTCATGGCTTGTTCGGCCGCCTTGTGCTGCTCGACCAGTTGCTTCAGCTGGTCGCTCATACGCATCGGGTGTTCGGTCCCAGTATACTAAGAGCAGAACTACTTCTCCGTCGAGCTTCCCTCCTCGGCCTGGTAATATTTCGCGACATCCGACACGCTGTGGGGCAAATCTACAAATGCTCCTGGAGAGCTTCGGACTCGGGTAAGTAACAAGTAATTTACTTTCACATGCTTGCTTTGCATATTGAATGCCTTACCCGCCGCTATCTTCCTCATCGCCTCAATCTCCTGGATGGCCTTTTGGGCTTCGGCCTTGGCGTGCTTTATGCTCTCGGGGGCCGCGGCAAGCTCGGACTCTCGCGTCTTCTAGTCAAGCTCCAAAGCCTCGTGCTTCTTCACGAGAGCCTGGAGCTCTTGCTGCACCTCACCCACCCGTGCCTCTTGTTTTTCCCGCTCGGTGCGCTCCTGGGCCGCTTTGTTTTCGGCCTCGGACAGCGCTTGCTTCAGGGTTGCCACTTCGGTCATGGCCCCTGGCACATTCATGATGATCCTATCATTTCGCAACCGCATCTTTTTTTATATATACATATATATGGACAAGGCATTACTTACCTTTGTTCTCCTCGAGCTGCCTCTTGGCAAGACTGAGCTCTTTCTTGGACCGCTCGAGGTTCTGCCTCAGTGCAGCGACCTTCGCAGTCAGTGCGGCAGCGGTCAGAAGCGAAGCCTGCATACGCATAAAGACATACTTATATTAGACTCTTGCAGATATTATTTGATCCTCTATTCGACTTTTCTTTGTGAACACCAAACAGAGCATCAGGGGCTACTATCTATGCGGTAATATTTTTCCTATATTTTAAATACTTACCTCAAAGCCTGTTAGAAGGCTGGCACAGGCTTCAGTCAGTCCGCTCTTGGCGGACTGAACCTTCTTGATCACCGCACTCATAATAGTTCGGTGCTCTTCGTCGATGGAAGCGCCACGAAGCGCTCCTAGCAGTTCGTCCGGTGCCTCTGGATGGACAGAGGTCACCGGCACGGACGGCTTTCCCCTCTTGGAAGAGGGCCGCCTGCTCGAGTCCGGAACCACTGGAGGTTCCGGCGCGGTGTTCGGCTGAGGGCCGAACTTGGAGCCCCTGGGAGCCTTGCTCCCTTTGCTCCTCGAGTTCGGAAGGTCGCCTTGAGGCGCCTCCGGGACTGTCTCCCCCCGGCTCGGTGCCCCTTGAGACAATACCTCGGCATTGTCCGTAGGGAAAGGAGAGGAGGTGGTTGGAAGTGTATCACTATTCATGTCCGACGAGTCCAAGGAACCGTCCGACGATGATACGTCGATACGGGCTTGGGGCGGACTGCATAATCATATTCGACGTTAGGAGAAGCAGTGCAACAAAAGTATGCTATGAGTTACTCTGGTATCCGAATACTTACGACTTCGCCAGGGGCTTGGCCCTGAGCAGCCACTCGTCTTCGCCATCGGCGGCGGTGGTGGAACAGTCCAGAAGGAGTGTCCTTCCCTTCGTGGACCCTTTGGCCTCCCCAGTTGGGGTGGCCTTCCTTTTCTTGTCTCCCCCGACTGGAGGGGGAGAATCTTCGTCTTCCTTCTCCTTGTTTTCACGGGAGGAGTGCGCCTCAGAGTTATCGGACAATGTGTCCGATACCACTTGGCGCCGGGAACTCTTTCGGGTTCCCGTGGCCTTCTTCTTGGTCTTCTCCGGCATAAGGAGCCAGAGTCCGCATCTCCGTCAGGAGAGCGTCTACGGGGTCTTCGAGCAGAGGGGCCGGACAGTTAATCTGCTCCGATGTCTCCACCCAGTCCTTCAAAGGCATAGGAGCTCAAACCCCACACATGGTTAAGCTATGGGGAATAAATACCCTATGCACAGAGCTTACCGGATTCGCAGGGCACTTCACGCTTAGCTCGCGATCCTCGGTAAGAGAAGGGGGGACCTCGGCGCCCTTGAATAGCACCTTCCAGACGTCCTTATGCATCGTGTCGAAGAGCTCGTGTAGAGTCTGGTGCTGGGCCGGGTCGAACTCCCATAAGTTGAAAGCCCGTTGTTGACACGGGAGGATTCGGCGGAAGAGCATGACCTGGACTATGTTGACAAGCTTAAGTTTCTTGCTTGTCATGTTTCGGATACACTTTTGGAGTCCGTCCAGCTCCACCGATGAGCCCCAGGACAGGGCCTTCTCCTTCCAGGAAATGAGCCGCGTGGGGATTCCGGATCGAAACTCGGGGGCCGCCACCCAGTTGGCATCGCGCGGCTCAGTGATGTAGAACCACCCCGATTGCCACCCCTTTATGGTCTCCACAAAGGAGCCCTTGAGCCATGTAACGTTGGGCATTTTTCCCACCATGGCTCCGCCGCATTCCGCTTGTTGGCCGCCTACTACCTTCATCTTGATATTGAAGGTCTTCAGCCATAGGCCGAAGTGGGGCCGGATGCGGAGGAAAGCCTTGCACACGAGATGAACGCCGAGATGTTGAGGATGAAAATTCGGGGCCAGATCATGAAAGTCTAGCCCATAATAGAACATGAGGCCGCGGACGAATGGATGGAGGGGAAACCCCAGTCCGCAGACAAAGTGGGGGGAGGAAAACCACCCTTTCGTGAGGTTCCGGGGTCGGGACGATCTGCCCCGCGGCTGGCAGCCGGTGCGCGATATCCGCGGCTAAGTATCCGGCTCCACATAGCTTTTTGATGTGTCCCTCCGTGACAGAGGAGGCCATCCACTTGCCTCCTGCTCCGGACATGTTTGGAGAGAGTTGAGGAGAAGGATGTGGACTTGGGCACTAGAGCTCGAGTGCGCGAGAATGGATGAGGAAGGAGGAAGAAGGCGTGGGTAGAAAAAGGTGAAACCTTATCCCTTTATAAGGGTGGACGAGACTACATGCCCCCACTAGCCTGGTAAAACTTCCTTATCCCCCAAGCACCGTAATTGATGGCGTGGTTGGGTTACCCACGTCCGTATTGATGGGAATCCTGTACTAAGGGGACATGATCTCTACTTCGACAAGACGTGCCAAGGAAACCGCCTCGTGAAACACGCTGAGATAGGTTATGAAAAACGATTCGAATAAAGACCTGGCTGTGGTGTGATGTCACGCTACGGGGTATGTCAGCAGATTAGATTTGTGGAAATATTATTCTCTCTATGGTGGTATGTGGAACTTGTTTTGCAGAGCCGGACACGATCCTTGTGTTCAAAATATTCTATGAAGTATTCGAAGGAGGAACCCGCCTTGCAATGTCGAAGACAATCTGCGCCGGACTCATCGTCATTGAAGCCTGGTTCAGGGGCTACCGAGGGAGTCCTGCGCCAGACTATATCCTTTGGCCGGACTGTTGGACTATGAAGATACAAGATTGAAGACTTCGTACCATGTCCGGATGGGACTCTCCTTGGCGTGGAAGGCAAGCTTGGCAATACGGATATTTAGATCTCCTTCCTTGTAACCGACTCTGTGTAACCCTAGCCCCCTCTAGTGTCTATATAAACCGGAGGGTTTTAGTCCGTAGGATAACAGACAATCATACCATAGGCTAGCTTCTAGGGTTTAGCCTCTCTGATCTCGTGGTAGATCTACTCTTGTACTACTCATATTATCAAGAATAATCAAGCAGGACGTAGGGTTTTACCTCCATCAAGAGGGCCCGAACCTGGGTAAAACATCGTGTCCCCTGCCTCCTGTTACCATCCGCCTTATACGCACAGCTCGGGACCCCCTACCCGAGATCCGCCAGTTTTGACACCGACACTCACCTATACTCATCGAATACAATCAAGTAAGACGTAGGGTTTTACCTCCATTAAGAGGGCCCGAACCTGGGTAAACATTGTGTCTCCCTTGTCTCCTGTTACCCTCGATCCTCAGATGCACAGTTCGGGACCCCTACCCAAGATCGGCCGGTTTTGACACCGACAGTGCCCCCCGCCCCTGTATATAAATGAGGGAGAGGGGAGGAGGCTGGCCTATGGGCGCGCCAAGTGGGGGGAGTCCCACTTGGACTCCTAGTCCAATTCGCCCCCTTCCTTCTATCAGAGGGGGAAAGGGGGAAGGAGAGGGAGAAGGAGAACGAAAGGGGGGACGCGCCCCCTACCCTTGTCCAATTCAGACTCCCCATGGGGTGGGGGGTCACCCCCTTGCGGGCTGCCTTGCCTCCCTCCTATGGCCCATATCTTCCCCCGGGGGGTTCCGGTAACCCCCCCGGTGCTCCGATATGTACCCGATACATTCCGAAACACTTCCCGTGTCTGACTTATCGTCCAATATATCAATATTTACCTCTTGACCATTTCGAGACTCCTCGTCATGTTCGTGATCTCATACGGGACTCCGAACAATCTTCGGTCACCAAAACACATAACTCATAATACAAATCATCATCGAACGTTAAGTGTGCGGACCCTACGGGTTCGAGAACTATGTAGACATGACCGAGACACATCCCCGGTCAGTAACCAACAACGGAACCTGGATGCTCATATTGGTTCCTACATATTCTATGAAGATTGAGGGAGTCCTGGATTAGGGGGTCTCCGGACAGCCGGACTATATCCTTTGCCCGAACTGTTGGACTATGAAGATACAAGATTAAAGACTTCGTCTCGTGTCCAGATGGGACTCTACTTGGCGTGGAAGGCAAGCTAGGCAATACGGATATGTATATCTCCTTCTTTGTAACCGACCTTGTGTAACCCTAGCCCCTTCGGTGTCTATATAAACCAGAGGGTTTTAGTCTGTAGGACACACCAATAACATACAATCATACCATAGGCTAGCTTCTAGGGTTTAGCATCTCTGATCTCGTGGTAGATCTACTCTTGTACTACCCATATCATCAATATTAATCGAGCCGGACGTAGGGTTTTACCTCCATCAAGAGGGCCCGAACCTGGGTAAAACTTCATGTCCCTTGCCTCATGTTACCATCCGCCTAGACGCACAGTTCGGGACCCCCTACCCGAGATCCGCCAGTTTTGACACCGACATTGGTGCTTTCATTGAGAGTTCCTCTGTGCCGTCGCCAGAAGGAAGGATGTCTCGTCTTGTCTTTAAGGACGGTACTACTATCGGGGGAGCTTTGGCTGTCGGCCAAACTCTCCGGCTAGGCGGTTTCATCATGACCGCCTCTTCAGCCGCCGCACCGACGACGACTTCTCGGGTCATCGAAAACAGCCTCCATGTCAAATCGGCACTCGCCGAACAGATGGATCCAATGGAGCTCGCCTCCTTAAACGAGCTCTTAGATCGCATCGCCGCCTTGGGAGTCGCTACGGACTATGATCGGATTGGCCTTAAACCCGATCAATGGGAGATTAACTCTCCACCGGTCACCCATCATATTGCAGTGGTTGAGGAACAATGCGGCAACCTTTCCTCCATCTTGAGGACCAACTACGTCCGGATTCTCGAGCTCTCTGAGCCGGACGCCCGTTCGCGGGAGGACAACATCCAATCCCTGAACTTAGAGTCAGGCAGCGGGCCAGGATTATCGGGTCACACCCCGGAACCGGAACTTCCAAAATTGGAAATTCCTCGGCCCCTGGATCCCAGATCAGGTGAGGGTTCGGATTCAATTCCACCCACCCACCCAAACATAAGCAATCTTTCCCACATCAGGCAAGAGCCCCAGGAAACAGTACATCACTATTGGGCCAGATTCCTCCTTGTGATGAACAAGGTTAAGGACTATCGTGAGGAAGATGCAATCCTATTTTTCTGCAATAATTGCACGGACAAGGGAATCCTTAACGCCATAAATCGCTATGAGATAACATGCTTCGCTGAGTTGGCGTCCGTAGTACGAAAGTACTGTGCGATGGAAAGTGCCTGGAAAACTGAAATAAACTTTTGGGATAATCCGGCCCTGAATACAAACCCAGTCCGAAACAAAAGGGTGCATTATCACAACACACCCGGGTCAACTACCAAAAAGCAAAAACCCTCTACAGGCTATGGGACCGTACTGGAAGGATGGCTCAACGGACCCTGCAAAATTCATAGTACAGCGGATACAATACCAACGCACAGCCTTAGAGCATGTTGGATACTCCGGCAGGTGGCCAAAAGTGGTGAGGATCTACTTCTCCCAAATACCACAGAGCACCATCCCGTGGATAAAAATACGGTGTTAACGGTCTTTGAGACCTTCGCGTCAAATAATAGACGCAAACAAACACTCCGCAGCATGGCCGAAATCTGCCACGTAGCAGCAATAAATCCATGGAGTGATACGACTATTACCTTCAATGCCAGTGACGAACCTAAATTCCGAACAGCCCGAGCAACAGCCGCACTGGTCCTCAGTCCAATTGTGGACGGCTTTCGACTCACCAAAGTACTCATGGACGGCGGCAGCGGATTAAACCTCATCTATGAGGAAACTCTTCAAAAGATGGAAATAGACTGGAACTGCATTGAGAAAAGTAGCACAACCTTTAGAGGAATCTTCCCCAGTCGGGAAGCATGCTATGCTGGGAAAATCACACTAGATGTGGTATTCGGCACGCTGGATAATTATAGGTCCGAAGAAATTACATTCCAAGTGGCCCCGTTCAGTAGTGGTTATCACACTCTTTTAGGATGGGAGGCATTCACAATCTTCCAAGCCGTACCCCATTACAGGTACATGAAGCTCAAAATGCCCAGACCCAATAGAATCATCACACTCGCCAGTGATCCGGACACAGCACTCCGCGCCAAAAACAAAACAGCCACATTGGCCCTCGAGGCATTATCCGAAGCCCTCTCGGCCGAGGAATTAACCACGCTACGCTCCACAGTGGACAGGGACGACGTGATACTCGACATGAGATCCAAGTCCACCTCTTTTAAACCAGCGGATGAAATAGTCAAATTCCAATTCCACCCAACGGACCCTACAAAAACAGCCTCCATCGGGGCACAGCTAAGCCCCGCTATGGACGCCGCACTATGAGAGTTCCTGCGCGAGAACTGGGACATATTCGCCTGGCATCCCTCAGACATGCCAGGAATCCCACGCAGGCTGGCCGAGCATAGCCTCAATATCCTAAAGGGATTCAAGCCGGTCAAGCAAGCTCTTCGGCATTTCTCCGAACCTAAGAGACAGGCCATGGGAGAGGAACTAGCCAAGTTATTGGAGGCCGGATTCATCAAAGAAATAAAACACCCGGACTGGCTAGCAAACCTGGTGATGGTACCAAAGAAGGACAAAGCATGGCGCCTTTGTGACAATTTCAAAGACCTCAATAAAGCTTGCCCAAAGGATCCCTTCCCCCTCCCATGCATCGACCAAATCATTGATGCTACCGCAAGACACGAGTCATTGTGTTTCCTCGACGCATACTCCAGTTACCACCAAATCAAGATGGCGGAATCCGACCAAGCCGCAACGGCATTCATCACACCATACGGTCCCTTCTGTTTTAACACAATGCCTTTTGGGCTCAAGAACGCCAGCGCAACATATCAGTGCATGATTCAGACATGTTTGGAGAAACAAATCGGCAAAACAGTAGAGGCATACATAGACGATGTGGTTGTTAAAATCAAACACGTCGACTCTTTGATAGACGACTTGAGGATCGCATTCGACAACTTCCGAACATACGACATCAAGCTCAATCCGGAAAAATGCGTTTTCGGCGTACCAGCCGGAAAGCTCCTCGGTTTCATTGTCTCCAGTAGAGGTATCGAAGCTAATCTGGGCAAAATCCGAGCTTTGTCACAGTTGGCTACACCAACAAACCTCAAACAAATCCAGAAGTTAACTGGATGCGTGGAGGCTCTAAGCCGCTTTATCTCCCGCTTAGGAGAAAAGGCTTTACCTCTTTATCGCCTTCTTCAACGCACCGAACACTTCGAGTGGATGGACGCTGCCACAGCCGGATTGGAAGAAATAAAGGACATTTTGGTAACCAACCCAATCCTGGCCATGCCAAACATTGGCGAACCAATGCTATTGTACATTGCGGCAACTCATCAAGTTGTAAGCGCAGTGCTCATCATCGAACGAGAAGCTGCCGGACATAAATTCCCTCTTCAAAAGCCGGTATACAAAAAAAGTACTACCGGAGTCCTTCAAAGGTGCATCTCCGAAGAGGAAGGGCAGAATCTTTTGGCAGAAATTCACGCCGGACTCGGCAGTCATCACGCCGTAGCCCGGGCCCTTGTAAGCAAGGTCTTCCGCACAGGATTCTATTGGCCAACAGCCCGGGCAGACGCATATGACTTGGTCCAACATTGCGCCAGTTGCGAGCTCTTTGCAAATCAAAGCCACATGCCACCCACCGCCCTCCAAACAATCCCCATTACATAGCCCTTTGCAGTCTGGGGGCTTGACATGGTTGGACCCCTTAAAGGGGGAACCCACAAGAAAAATACTTACTGGTCATGGTGGATAAATTCACCAAATGGATAGAGGCCAAACCTGTTAAAACAGCCGAATCCGGACCGGTGATAGACTTCAAATCCGGGGTTGTACACCGTTATGGCGTCCCCCACAGCATCATCACTGACAATGGGACGAACTTCACGGCCGACGAGGTAAAACTCTGGTGCAGCAAAATGGGCATCAAGCTCGATTATGCTTCAGTCTATCACCCACAAACCAACAGTCAAGTCGAGCGAGGAAACGGTCTTATAATGAGTGGCCTTAAACCCAGATTAGTGCGTTCCTTAACAGAGTCTGACACGCATTGGGTAGAGGAGCTCGACTCCGTACTCTGGGGGCTGCGGACCACGCCGAATCATAATACCGAATATACACCGTTCTTTATGGTGTACGGCGCAGAGACAGTCTTGCCCTGCGACATAATTCATGACTCACCTCGAGTGCGCCTGTACGAAGAAAGAGAAGCCGAGCTCGATCGGCAGGACAGTCTGGACACCTTGGAGGAGGAGCGCGATGTAGCCAAAGCCTGTTCCGCATTTTATCAGCAACAGGCTCGCAGATACCAAAGCAGAGAAGCACGGGCCAAAACTTATAACATTGGCGAACTAGTTCTATGGCTGCCGGATAAGAAAAAGAACAAGATCGAGCCCAAATGGGAAGGTCCCTTCATTATTGACCAAGTTCTGACCGGTGGAGCGTACCGACTGCGGGATGCATCGACTAGTCGACTCGAGCCGAACCCATGGAACGCGGCCAGGCTCCGAAGATTCTACGCCTAGCACCGGACTCTATGTTAGTCCCCTCCCTTTGTCCATTTTCTGCATATACATCATCTCTCTTATTTCCCTTTCTTTCTTTCTCTTATTATTTCTCTAGGCCTTCAAGGGTCACCTTGTGCCTCACTTGTACATTACAGATGCGCTAGCCGCATTCTTCATACCTGGGGGCTTCTTTCACAGAAGCTTAAATTATTTATCTGGGCCTCACACCCAACACATGTGTTATACTTCCACATGTACCTTTTTCACCATTATATGCATCGATATGACTTAAGTTTTGGCCAAGCTGGGTTGCCTGGCTCTTTTATTTATGCCCTACGTTCCCATTAATTCGGCTAGGGCATAAGGGGAGCACCTCTGCGATTGTTACTGCCGGGTCAGCTGGATGTGTACCTCAGACTGGGTGAAGCCAAAAGCTAGCGTTCTTAAGGGAATATTCGGTCGGTGAACAAAAGATGATTTTTATTTATTGTCCATATCTGCTCCTCGATGCTTTTTCTGTGTTTCTTATCGCAGTCCGGACATGCACTTTAGGGCATGCTTACCCAGGGAAAGGAACCCTTAACATAACTATTCTCCCTGGAAGATGTTTCTTACTACCCATGTAATATAACATAACTAGTTGGGCACTTGTCTGATAAAGCACTAATGACCCCTACGCCTAGTCTCCACGCATACCCCAGTTCTTATATAACTGAGCGGGTATTCGGATACACTCCGGACTATTGGGCCCAGAGGTTGAAGCAAAAAGGTCCGCAACGACAAATGATCTACAATCTGGCTAGAAGGCATTATACATGTCACTTTAATTACATAGTCATGCAGACTGACTAAATTCCTCTTCTATACCATCCAACAGGCGGTCTAGCTTACAATCCTGTTGGGAATACTTTGCGGCTAATTCTACTTGCCCATAAACTAAGCTAATGGGGATCTCTTTTCCGTCGGGCCCCACATGTCCGACCTCGGCCATGTGATTTGGGTCTGCCTTGGTATACCGAGTCTTCACCATGGCCCAGGCCTCCCTGGCATCCTGTCGGCAGGCCGATATCTTCCATAATCGGAGGCGCCGACGTGCTCCCTTGAGCTTATCCGTAAGCTCTGCAACGCCCTCTGGCAGGGAGACGGATGACCACAAAGCCTGGGCAACACCTTGCATCACCTGCCAAACTTGTTTGTGCAGATGTGACAGCTCGGGTAGAAGATCACCCGCAGACCCAGGCACTTCCTCCGCGGGACGACCCGTCAGCATACCTACAAACATAACGCTGTTAGTCGGCTTCTTCGCCGAATTCCTTTAAAATGATTCGTTCAAGCACTTACTGAAAATGCCGCGCCGAAGCCGCTTATTCTCCTTCTCGGAGTCGGCAAGCTGGCCCCGAACGTCTTTTAGTTCCACGCTCAGCTTAATATTGGCGTCCTTGAGATTGTTTTTCTCCCGCCTAACCTTAGTCAGCACGCATTTGCCAGCCTCTAGCTGTCGCATAACATGCTGGTCCTCCGGATTTTCTCCGGATTCATATGCAACATCTGTTGTTAGATCTGCAGCCATGCCGCACATTATATGGTAACTTTCACTCTTTAAAATAAATGTTACCAGCAGGTGACTTTTTCGGTTCCTGCAATGCGGCCACAGCAGCCCGTAGATGGGTCTTGCATTCCTCTAGCTCCTGTGTTAGCCTAGTATTCTTCTCTATAAGAACCTACACAATAAAGATGATCCTTAAATCAATTCTGCTAAATGTTTCAAGTCTCAGGAGCTACTGATACATATGAATCGTCAGATTCACTTACCCGTACATCCTTTACATATTGATCTGTGGCTCTGGCTAGGCCATCTTGAGCAGCACGGAGGTACGCCTCTCCGGAATTAAAGGCATCAAATGCCTTTGGTGAGAAACAAGCGTCCTGGAGTACGGCCCGGCGGCACCTATGGTTCATGGCGCTTTCCACTTCTGAGTTAGTAGCGGATAATCTATCCGCATCCTCCGTAGGGGGATTATCCGGCGCCTGCCCCATATCAGCTTCCGCCTCTATGTCCGGTCCTGGCGCCCGGCTGGTGGAAGCATGATTAGTGACATCGTCGGAAATATTCCGGTGAGCGTTTTTTCTGTTAAAGAAACGCGGACGTCATTATAGTTCAAGAAAGAAGATAACCACGGAGCAGGGTTTGTTATACCTTTGCGTCGGCGTCTCTGTCCCGACCGCCTTCCTTTTTGGCCTACCCGGCCTCGGTGCCTCCTGTTGGCGCGTTGCCGTGGGTTCGGCAGGCGTCCCGAATGCCTTCCTTGTAAAATGCCATGTGTATATGGTGGGTGAAGTGTCTAAAAGGGGATCCTAGTTTCGGAGTTGGGATTTTTGGTTTTTCTTACATGCGATGCCGGGAGTAGTCCGGGATAGTCGGCCGTAATGGCCACCATGGCATTGTCGCAGCTTAACTGATAGAACTGCCGGTCTATCAGCTCCACGGATATAACCGAATCTTCTTCGAGTCCGGAGTCGAGGGCCCGGTCAGGGTCCTCCGGTTGTGGAGAAGGGCTGCTGACCTCCTTTATGGCTTTTCGCAGTTCCTGTCGCAAAGTGGCAAGGTGAATACTTACGACAAAGAATGCGGGAAAAATGGGAGCAGGGAGATATAACTTACCCAGCTTGGAGGATTGTACATGGAGAATCCATCCCGTGGCTTGATGCGGGTGAACTCCTCCTCCTCACCCTTGAACAGTTCAGATAGAATCTTCGCTAGAGTGACAGCATTGTCCGGACCCTTACGCCCGTAGTGGGTGGCGTCATCCGCCCCGTTATAACACCACAAGGGGTGCCCACGATATTGAAGTGGCTGCACTCCCCGCATTATGCAAATCGACATAACTTCGATTATTGTCAATCCTGATCGAGCCAGTGCTTTGATCCGCTTCATCGGATAAAGGAGTTCTCCGTTGTCTTTCGCCTGTGAGCTCCATGGGCGCCAACTTTGACGCTTCTTCAGAGGAGCATTATTGAACTTAGGAAGACCCCGCCGAACAGGGTCCGGAAGGGGGACGTCCTCCATGTAGAACCATTCTGAAGGCCAGTCTTCAGACGGCTTCTTCGGGGTACCGGACAGGTATCCGGTATCGGTGATGCACCATATTTCGGCTCCGCCCACCTGATAAAGTGATTCCCTCTGTGTGCGAGGGACAAGGCAGAATAGCCTTTTCCACAGCTTGAAGTGAGCCTCGCAGCCCAGGAACAACTCGCAGAGAGCAACATAGCCAGCGATATGTAGAATGGAGGCAGGGGTGAGATTGTGTAATTGGAGGCCGTAGAACTCCAGGAGCCTGCGGAGGGACGGATGAATTGGAAATCCGAGTCCCCTTAGTAAATAAGGAACAAGGCAGACCCGTTCTCCCATGGAGGGACAAGGAAGGCTCTCCGCTTGCGCCCCGCCATTGTAGGTGGTGAGCTCGGCTCGAACGGGCACCATATACGCCGGAGGGAGAAATCCCTTAGTCTGCAGCTCGACTAATCGACTGTGCGGGACTGAACACCTCTCCCAATCACCGGGCTTAGGGCTACGGGGGCGGGAGGAGGAGCTGTGGAGGTCGGCCATGCTGGAATGGATCTTTCCAAAGCACGCTCTGATGAATTCTCGCCGGGGGAGGATGATATGGATCGGATCTAAGAATCCCCATCCCTTTAATAGACAATTTATTTATTTGGCTAGGGGGGCGAATGTAAAAATGCCCTGGCGCCTCGTATTCATTCGACGCATGGGAGATAGCCCTTATTGGGCACAAAAGCCGAGAGGTTCAACATTTATGGAGCCGGACACTGCTTACAAGCACTTGAAAGTTGGAGAAGAACCCGCCTTGCAATGCCGAAGACAACACTGCGCGCTGGACTCATCGTCATTGAAGCCTGCTTCGGGGGCTACTGAGGGAGTCCTGGATTAGGGGGTCTCCGGACAGCCGGACTATATCCTTTGGCCGGACTATTGGACTACGAAGATACAAGATTGAAGACTTCGTCTCGTGTCCGGATGGGACTCTACTTGGCGTGGAAGGCAAGCTAGGCAATACGGATATGTATATCTCCTCCTTTGTAACCGACCTTGTGTAACCCTAGCCCCCTTCGGTGTCTATATAAACCAGAGGGTTTTAGTCCGTAGGACACAACAATAACATACAATCATACCATAGGCTAGCTTCTAGGGTTTAGCCTCTCTGATTTCGAGGTAGATCTACTCTTGTACTACCCATATCATCAAAATTAATCGAGCAGGACGTAGGGTTTTACCTCCATCAAGAGGGCCCGAACCTGGGTAAAACTTTGTGTCCCTTGCCTCCAATTACCATCCGCCTAGACGCACAGTTCGAGACTGAAAGGATCGAGAAGAGGTGTCTAGAGGGGGGGTGATTAGACACTAAGTGCCAAAAGTTGCAGTTTTTAATATTCTTAAGTTTAAGTGGAGTTTAAGCACAAGTTTAACAAACACAATACATATCAAGCAAGCATGCAACGAGTATATGAGCAGTGGAAAGTAAAGCATGCAACTTGCAAGAATGTAAAGAGAAGGGTTTGGAGTATTCAAACGCAATTGGAGACACGGATGTTTTTGTCGTGGTTCCGATAGGTGGTGCTATCGTACATCCATATTGATGGAGACTTCAACCCACGGAGGGTAACGGTTGCGCGAGTCCACGGAGGGCTCCACCCATGAAGGGTCCACGAAGAAGCAACCTTGTCTATTCCATCACGGCCATCGCCCACGAAGGACTTGCCTCACTAGCGGTAGATCTTCACGAAGTAGGCAATCTCCTTGCCCTTAAAAACTCCTTGGTTCAACTCCACAATCTTGTTGGAGGCTCCCAAGTGACACCTAGCCAATCTAGGAGACACCACTCTCCAAGAAGTAACAAATGGTGTGTTGATGATGAACTCCTTGCTCTTGTGCTTCAAATGATAGTCTCCCCAACACTCAACTCTCTCTCACAGGATTTGGATTTGGTGGAAAGAAGATTTGAGTGGAAAGCAACTTGGGGAAGGCTAGAGATCAAGATTCATATGGTTGGAATGGAATATCTTGACCTCAACACAAGTGTAGGTGGTTCTCTCTCTGAAAATGTGTATTGGAAGTGTAGGTATGTTCTGATGGCTCTCTCCATGAATGAAGAGTGGGTGGAGAGGTATATATAGCCTCCACACAAAATCTAACCGTTACACACAGTTTGCCAAACTCGGTGGGACCGAATGATTAAACTCGGTCGGACCAATTCAGCAAACCTAGTGACCCTTAGGATTTTCGGTGGGACTGAGATGCAACTCGGTAGGACCGATATGGTTAGGGTTAGGGCATAACGTAATCTCAGTGTGACCGATTACACAAACTCGGTGGGGCCGATTTTGGTAATAAGCTAACCAGAGAGTTGGTCAGGCAAACTCAGTGGGACCGATTACACAAACTCGGTGGGACCGATTTTGGTAATAAGCTAACCAGAGGGTTTGCATTGTAATCTCGGTAGTACCGATTGCTCAAACTCGATGATACCGATTTTGGTAATGGACATACACAGAGAGATTACAATCCCATCTCGGTGAGACCGAGATCCCTATCAGTGAAACCGATTTGCTAGGGTTTGTGGCAGTGGCTATGACATCTGAAACTCGGTGGCGCCGGATAGATAGAATCGGTGGGGCCGAGTTTGACTTTTGGTTTAGGTCATATGTGGATGTGGGAAGGTAGTTGAGGGTTTTGGAGCATATCACTAAGCACTTTGAGCAAGCAAGCCATTAAGCAACACCTCATCCCCTCTTGATAGTATTGGCTTTTCCTATAGACTCAATGTGATCTTGGATCACTAAAATAGAAAGTGTAGAGTCTTGATCTTCAAGCTTGAGCCAATCCTTTGTCCTTAGCATCTTGAAGGGGTTCCACATCCTCTAGTCCATGCCACTCCATTGTTAAACTTATCTGAAACATACTAGGTAAAAGTGTTAGTCAAACAAGAGATATGTTGACATTAATTACCAAAACCACCCATGGAGCACTTGTGCTTTCAATCTCCCCCTTTTTGGTAATTGATGACAACATACATCAAAGCTTTAGATAAAGATATAGAGAATAGCAAGTAAAGCTTTGGAAAGACATGTAACATGCATAGGCTCCCCCTACATGTATGCAATCATGTGAATATTGAATATAGGAGCATGTGAATGTGTAAACATGACAAAGTAAGCAATGTGTTACATGTATCTTGGCTATATGCATCAGAGCAAATGATGTGAATGTGAGAAATGTACCTTCATGCTCATGAGTCCTTCTTGCAAACAGTATGTACATCAGCAAGAACTTCTCATTCACATGACTGTGATGCATATACTTACCTTGTGGTCTTGAGTTGGCTTAGGATGGGATGAACCTGCGCAAACAAGGTTAAATAACACAGATACACCTACTGACCAGAGCAAGCAAGAGAAACCACAAGAGAACCAAGACTGGGATGACACGTAGAGTGAGTACTAAGTACCACATTGGATATAGACATGTCCCCAAAGGTAAAGATATGCAATAAAATCAGAGATTTCCTTCCCTTAGATGTCTTGCTCCCCCTGAATCTGCATGGAATATTGGGAGAAGATAGGGAACAGAAAATCAGAGCAACAAAAAAGGAAACAACAGAGCTTGAGCTAAAGCAAGCAACCAAACATGTCTTTCCCCTCTTAAAGACATGTGACATCTCTCCTCTTGAACACCAAGCATCTGGGGTCTTTGATGATTTTACTTTCTCCTAGTTGAGAAACTCTCTCCCCCTGAGTATTCTCTCTTTCTCCCCCTATAGGAAGGATTAAGCTTTGATGTGATCTCTCTCTCCCCCTTTGACATCAATTTCCAAGAAGGGCTCTTCTGGACATGTGATACAAATGGGTTGGTCCTTGAGTCACAGAGCAAAGCAGCATGTCTAATATGATGCTGGTAGAGGACAAGAATCATTGAGTGGAGCTGGAGCAAACAGAAAGCAGGAATAAGTGGCAAGTTGGTTTTTCCTGTGATGGAATCGGTGACTCCGAGTTGTGTGCTTCGGTTGCACCGAGAGATTTCGGTTGGGCCGAAGAGAACAAACCGGTGTGACTGAGTTCATCAGAGTGAAACCACTTGTCACCTCAGCTCACTAGACAAGTAAGATCTCACAAGGATATGCAAGGAATTTACTGAAAGATTTGCAATGAATTGGATGCAGAAAATGCAGAACAAAAAGGAAAGAAAATAAACTAAAAGTTCTAGATGAAGTGAAAGGGGAAACAAATATGCAAATGCAAAAGCACGGAGATATACTAGATAACTTCATCTAGAAATGGTCGGTGACAAAGTCACCTATGTTAGAGTATATTGACTTAGGAGTCAAGTGAGAGCACTTGATCATAGGTCATACTCATCGTTTAAGCTCAAAATGGGGTTACCATTTTTCGTTTAAGCATCTTGATGTATTCACATCTTGTCGAGTTGCTTTGGCTCATGACTTGGAGTAAAGCTTCTCTAAGATGGAATAACATACCTTGGGTGGTGGTGTTGATCTTGATCATGTAGTTGAACTTGTGTGGGTTGCTCAAGGTTGATGTAGTTTATCAAGAGTTGGGAGCACCACTTGGAGTTTGAGTTCATCTAGTTACATGGGTTAGCTTTGCAAGGAAGAGCACTTGTGTATCCAAAATGACAATCATGAGACTCAACATAGAATTTGCCAAAGGATATGTTTGAATGGTTTCGTGCTTCCTTGTCTTCAACCACCATTGTGTAGAGACTTGGTGATGTAGAAATTGCTCAAGATGTGAGTGTGTGGCAATCTCATAGATTTAGATTCATCCAAGTACCTACACGGGTTAGATACCATGCAAGGTACAAATATATCCAAGACATATGAATAGCATCATAAGAGAAATATCGAGGATTAGTCATAGGCTCATGCCCCGCATGTATCAAACGGAGTTCCTACTCCAAGTTTGAAGCATCAATGATGTTCAATTCACCTATCAACCTGCAAAACACTTTCTCATCAAGTGGTTTAGTGAATATATCCGCCAATTGCTTATCGGTGCGAACATGCTTAAGGTTAATGTCCCCTTTTGCAACATGATCTCGAATGAAATGATGGCAAACTTCAATATGCTTAGTTTGAGAACGTTGCACGGGATTGTCAGTAATCTTAATAGCACTTTCATTGTCACATAGCAATGGAACATGTTTCACATATATCGCATAATCTTTAAGAGTTTGGGTCATCCAAAGTAATTGAGCACAACATGAACCAGCGGCAATGTATTCCGCTTTGGCGGTGGATAAGGATATCGAGTTTTTTTTCTTGGAAGACCAAGACACAAGAGATCTACCAAGGAATTGACAAGTACCCGAAGTGGATTTTCTATCAACCTTGTCTCCGGCATAGTTCGAATCGGAGTAGCCAACGAGATCAAAAGAGGACCTCTTGGGATACCAAATGCCAAAATTTGGTGTATGGATTAGGTATCTCACTATCCTTTTCACGGCCTTAAGATGACACTCTTTAGGAGCAGCTTGATATCGTGCACACATGCACACACTTAGCATAATATCGGGACGAGAGGCACATAGATATAACAATGAACCAATCATAGAGCAATAAACCTTTTGATCAACCGGTTCACCATCTTTGGTCAAATCAAGATGTCCACTAGTAGGCATGGGTGTAGTCATACCTTTGCATTCTTGCATATTGAACTTCTTGAATAAGTCCTTGGTGTACTTCGTTTGAGAGACAAAGGTACCTTCCTTAGTTTGCTTGATTTGCAAACTGAGAAAGAATTTGAGTTCACTCATCATAGACACCTCAAACTTCTCCGACATTAGCTTTCCAAACTTCTCACTAAAATGAGGGTTAGTTGAACCAAATATGATATCATCAACATAAATTTGGCACACAAATAGTTCTCCATTAACCCTTTTAGTAAAAAGAGTAGAATCAATTTTACCAATTTCAAAGCCTTTTTCAATAAGGAACTTGGTCAAGCATTTATACCATGCTCTAGGAGCTTGTTTAAGACCATAAAGGGCTTTGTGAAGTTTGTAAACATGATTAGGTTTCTTAGGATTGACGAAGCCGGGAGGTTGCTTAACATAAACTTCTTCCTCAATTTTGCCATTTAGAAAAGCACTTTTAATGTCCATTTGGTACAAGGTGATATCATGGTGATTAGCATATGCAAGTAAGATGCGAATGGACTCAAGTCTAGCAACGGGAGCATATGTCTCACCATAGTCCATACCTTGAACTTGTGTGTAGCCTTGGGCGACGAGACGTGCTTTGTTGCGAACCACTTGTCCATCTTCATCTTGCTTGTTGCGAAACACCCATTTGGTACCAATGATGTTGTGGTTGTTGTCGGGCTTCTCGACCAATGTCCACACTTGATTTCTCTCAAAGTTGTGTAGCTCTTCATGCATAGTGTTTATCCAGTCCGGATCCTCCAATGCTTCTTCAACCTTCATAGGTGCTAGAGATGAATGAGTAATGTTCACAAGTTAGCTAAACGAGTTTTAGAGCGAGTGATTCTCCCAGTTTGGATATCATTGTAGATTTGCTCGACGGGATGATCCTTAGCAATTCTTGCTCGAACTCGTGAAAGCTTTGGCTTGGGTCGGGGTGGAACATCCTCTTCATCTTGTGCTTCTTCTTGGCCTTCTTCATTGTTGACGTTTTCGTTCTCTTGTCGTGGTGGAGAAGGAGGTTGTTGATGTTCATCTTGGTGCGCTTCCTCGTTTTCTTCATCTTGGCATGTCCCACTTGTGGATGCTTCCGTATAAACTCTTGGTTCACCTTGTCGTGAGGTAGAAGCTTCCACTTGGACGAACAAGGTACTCTCCTTCACTTCCGTTGGATGAATCTTGCCAATGGACAAGTCTTGAATTGCTTCCGAAGGGTCTTTATCTCCTACATCAATTGGCAATTGCTCTACTTGTGAGCCGTTAGATTCATCAAACTTCACATCTACCATCTCTTCAACCTTTCGGGTGAAATTGTTGTAGACACGGTAAGTGTGAGAGTTTGAGCCATAACCAAGTAGGAAACCTTCATGAGATTTAGGAGCAAATTTAGAATGACGATGCTTATCAAGAATGTAGCACTTTGAGCCGAATACTCGAAAGTATCCAACTTGGGGTTTGTTATTGGTGAGGAGCTCATTTGCCGTCTTGCCGAGTAGCTTGTGAAGATACAAGCGATTTGTTGCATGACAAGCTGTCTCAACCGCTTCCGCCCAAAAGTGCTTTGGCGTTTTGTACTCATCAAGCATCGTTCTTGCCATCTTGATAAGAGTCTGGTTCTTCCTTTCAACAACTCCATTTTGTTGAGGTGTGTATGTAGCCGAGAACTCGTGTGAAATCCCTTCTTCGTCAAGAAAGGTGTCCACATTTTCGTTCTTGAACTCCGTTTCATTGTCGCTCCGAACCTTCTTGATCTTCACGTCAAACTGGTTTTGGGCCTTCCTAGCGAAGTTTTTGAAGATCTTTTGGACCTGCGATTTGTCATCAAGAAAGAACACCCACGTAAATCTTGAAAAATCATCAACTATGACTAGACCAAATGAGTTACCACCGAGACTCTTATAGGCATTTGGACCAAAGAGATCCATGTGAAGTAGCTCGAGTGGTCTTCTTGTGGTCATGATGTTCTTCGCACGGTGACCTCCTCCAACTTGTTTCCCTGCTTGACAAGCACTACAAAGTCTATCCTTGTCAAATATGACATCTTTTATTCCAAGGATATGATCACCTTTAATAAGCTTATCAAGATTTCGTATACCAACATGACCTAGTCTTCTATGCCACAACCAGCCTTTAGAAGATTTGGTAATTAAGCAAGTTCTAGGTTGAGCCTTTTTAGTGAAATCAACAATGTAAAGATCTCCTCTATGTATAGCGGTAAAGACCATTTTATGATTGTCTCTACAAAACACTTGGCAATCTACTTCAGTGAATAAGACATTGAAACCAAAATCTGCAAGTCTAGAAACTGAAAGTAAATTGTATCCAAGGTATTCAACGAGCATGACATTTTGTATGGAGCTATCATGTGAGATGGCCACCTTACCAAGGCCAACCACCTTACCCTTTGAATTATCACCAAAAGTGACATATTTTCGAGGGCCGTCGTTTTTAGCAAGCTCACGGAACATATCTTTATCTCCGGTCATATGATCAATACATCCACTATCAAGGACCCATTCCTTTCCTCCAGCCATGTAGCCGCGAAGATTTGACATAAGACCAAAATGCCTCATTGCATCATCAAGATCATAGTCACTATCATCATCTTCATCATAGTATCCATGTTCAACATCATCTTGTGATTGATCAATTCCTAGAGAGGGTAATTCATTAGATAAATGATCATCACAATGGTTACCTTTATGAATTCTAATAGCTTCGGATAAGATATCGCTAATGATTCCAACATTTCCTTTAGCATGCATGAGATTGGTAAGCTCAAATAGACAATCACCAAAGCTAGGATCACTAGAGTTCATCTTACTCAAGGCAATAGACTTATGGAGAATTTCGTCTAAATTTTTCAAGGAATAATCTAGAAATCGTTCCTCAAGAAATCTCCATATGGTGTAGGCACACTTGAGAGTAGGCAAACATCTAATCAAGTTTATAGGCAAGCCTCTAATGATGAGCACAACAGTTCTAAGATTGTGAATCATGTCAATATCTTCATCTAGGGTAGGGTGCAAAGGATCAACATGAGGTGCACAAGGGCTAGTAATGTAGTTATTCAAATGATATTCATTGAAAATCTCAAGCATTTCATTTTTCCACTCATGAAAATACTCTCCATCAAGAATAGGCACTCTATGTCTAAGACTCCCCAAAGTAGACACATCCATCTTCCTCCAATGGTGTTTAAACCAAGGAAATGGAGACCAAAGCTCTGATACCAATTGAAAGGATCGAGAAGAGGTGTCTAGAGGGGGGGGGGGTGATTAGACACTAAGTGCCAAAAGTTGCAGTTTTTAATATTCTTAAGTTTAAGTGGAGTTTAAGCACAAGTTTAACAAACAAAATACATATCAAGCAAGCATGCAATGAGTATATGAGTAGCGGAAAGTAAAGCATGCAACTTGCAAGAATGTAAAGAAAAGGGTTTGGAGTATTCAAATGCAATTGGAGACACGGAAGTTTTTGTCGTGGTTCCGATAGGTGGTGCTATCGTACATCCATGTTGATGGAGACTTCAACCCACGGAGGGTAATGGTTGCGCGAGTCCACGGAGGGCTCCACCCACGAAGGGTCCACGAAGAAGCAACCTTGTCTATTCAATCACGGCCGTCGCCCACGAAGGACTTGCCTCACTAGCGATAGATCTTCACGAAGTAGGCGATCTCCTTGCCCTTACAAACTCCTTGGTTCAACTCCACAATCTTGTTGGAGGCTCCCAAGTGACACCTAGCCAATCTAGGAGACACCACTCTCCAAGAAGTAACAAATGGTGTGTTGATGATGAACTCCCTGCTCTTGTGCTTCAAATGATAGTCTCCCCAACACTCAACTCTCTCTCACAGGATTTGGATTTGGTGGAAAGAAGATTTGAGTGGAAAGCAACTTGGGGAAGGCTAGAGATCAAGATTCATATGGTTGGAATGGAATATCTTGACCTCAACACAAGTGTAGGTGGTTCTCTCTCTGAAAATGTGTATTGGAAGTGTAGGTATGTTCTGATGGCTCTCTCCATGAATGAAGAGTGGGTGGAGGGGTATATATAGCCTCCACACAAAATCTAACCATTACACACAGTTTGCCAAACTCGGTGGGACCGAATGATTAAACTCGGTCGGACCGATTCAGCAAACCTAGTGACCGTTAGGATTTTCGGTGGGACTGAGATGCAACTCGGTAGGACTGATATGGTTAGGGTTAGGGCATAACGTAATCTCGGTGTGACCGATTACACAAACTCGGTGGGACCGATTTTGGTAATAAGCTAACCAGAGAGTTGGTCAGGAAAACTCGGTGGGACCGATTATACAAACTCGGTGGGACCGATTTTGGTAATAAGCTAACCAGAGGGTTTGCATTGTAATCTCGGTAGTACCGATTGCTCAAACTCGGTGAGACCGATTTTGGTAATGGACATACACAGAGAGATTACAATCCCATCTCGGTGAGACTGAGATCCCTATCGGTGAAACCGATTTTCTAGGGTTTGTGGCAGTGGCTATGACATATGAAACTCGGTGGCGCCGGATAGATAGAATCGGTGGGGCCAAGTTTGACTTTTGGTTTAGGTCATATGTGGATGTGGGAAGGTAGTTGAGGGTTTTGGAGCATATCACTAAGCACTTTGAGCAAGCAAGCCATTAAGCAACACCTCATCCCCTCGTGATAGTATTGGCTTTTCCTATAGACTCAATGTGATCTTGGATCACTAAAATAGAAAATGTAGAGTCTTGATCTTGAAGCTTGAGCCAATCCTTTGTCCTTAGCATCTTGAAGGGGTTCCACATCCTCTAGTCCATGCCACTCCATTGTTGAACTTATCTGAAACATACTAGGTAAAAGTGTTAGTCCAACAAGAGATATGTTGACATTAATTACCAAAACCACCCAGGGAGCACTTGTGCTTTCAGGGACCCCCTACCCGAGATCCGCCGGTTTTGACACCGACAAAGATCTTTATCGGTCAAACCGCAATGACAACATACGTCATTCCCTTTGTAATCGGTATGTTACTTGCCCGAGATTCAATCGTCGGTATCTTCATACCTAGTTCAATCTCGTTACCGGCAAGTATCTTTACTCGTTTCATAACTCATCATCCCGCAACTAACTCATTAGTCACTTTGCTTGCAAGGCTTATCATGATGTGCATTACCGAGAGGGCCCAGAGATACCTCTCCGATACTCGGAGTGACAAAATCCTAATCTCGATCTATGCCAACCCAACAAACACCTTCGGAGATACCCTAGAGAATCTTTATGATCACCTAGTTACGTTGTGACATTTGATAGAACACAAGATATTCCTCCGGTATTCCAGAGTTGCATAATCTCATAGTCAAAGGAATATGTATAAGTCATGAAGAAAGCAATAGCAATAAAACTTAACAATCATTATGCTAGGCTAATGTATGGGTCTTGTCCATCACATCATTCTCCTAATGATGTGATCCCGTTCATCAAATGACAACACATGTCTATGGTTAGGAAACTTAACCATCTTTGATTAACGAGCTAGTCTAGTAGAGGCATACTAGGGACACTATGTATTGTCTATGTATTCACACATGTATCAAGTTTCTGGTTAATACAATTCTTGCATGAATAATAAACATTTATCATGATATAAGGAAATATAAATAACAACTTCATTATTGCCTCTAGGGCCTATTTCCTTCAATCTCCCACTTGCACTAGAGCCAATGATCTAGATTATATTGTCGTGATTCTAACACCTGTGGAGTCTTGGTGCTAATCATGTTTTGCTCGTGGAAGAGGTTTAGTCAACGGGTCTGCAACATTCAAATCCGTGTGTATTTTGCAAATCTCTATGTCTCCCTCCTTGACTTGATCACGGATGGAGTTGAAGCGTCTCTTGATGTGTTTGGTTCTCTTGTGAAATCTGGACTCCTTTGCTAAGGCAATTGCTCCAGTATTGTCACAAAAGATTTTCATTGGACCCGATGCACTAGGTATTACACCTAGATCGGATATGAACTCCTTCATCTAGACTCCTTCATTTGCTGCTTCCAAAGCAGTTATGTACTCTGCTTCACACGTAGATTCCGCCACGACGCTTTGCTTGGAACTGCACTAACTGACAGCTCCACCATCCAATATAAAAACATATTCATTTTGCGTCTTAGAGTCATCCGGATCAGTGTCAAAGCTAGCATCGACGTAACCATTTACGATGAGCTCTTTGTCACCCCCATAAACGAGAAACATATCATTTATCCTTTTTAGGTATTTCAGGATGTTCTTGACCGCTATCCAGTGATCCACTCTTGGATTACTTCGGTACCTCCCTGCTAAACTTATAGCAAGGCATAGATCAGGTCTGGTACACATCATTGCATACATGATAGAACCTATGGTTGAGGCATAGGGAATGGCTTTCATTTTCTGTCGGTGTACAAAAAGAGGGGTACGCTTTTTGTACCCCTATAACTGTGCACGGGCAGTCTGAGCCACGGGCACCACCACACTGAGTAAGGCAAGGGAGGTGAGCCAAGGTAAGGCCGGAGCTCAGGAGAAGCAGAACGACGCCAAGACCAAGACCACAAAGAGCAAAGGGGACGAAGCGGACTCCCCCCGGCAAGATCCTTGCCGGGAGGCAGTTTTAGCAAACCCGGCAAGACCCTTGCCGTGGCGGCTCGCCCCACACCTACGGAGTGAGTCACCCTTGAGTCCACTGCCCCCATGGGGCAAGGATTCGGGAGACATCCCCGTGGTGGCATGTAGATCTTTGTGAAGACATTCAAGATCAGATACACCCTTTAGAAGATGATGATCCTTGGCGGGATCCCAGCCAAGGAGGACCACAAGGCCCCCGGCAAGAGCCTTGCCGGGGATGACAGCAGGCGCCACGGCAAGACCCTTGCCGGGGCCCCGGCAAGGCCCTTGCCAAGAACACCCGTAAGGCCACCATCAGGCCCATGCCAGTCAAACCTCCACCGCCGTTGCATGCAGCTGCCGACCCAACCAGCTGGGCAGGCACCTGCGTGGCGGCATGCGGATCTTCATGGAGACCCACCACTATGCCACCTCAGCTGCCTGCCTGCCTACATGGCACCGCGGGCGCAGCTGGCTAGGGCGCGTGTTGACATGAGAGGGAGCGGCGACGGACAAGACCGGGCTCTCCCCCGTCCTCGATAAAGCAAGGACACCTGGTCAAGACGCATTAAATGCGCCTTGTCATGTACTGCGAGGGATAACCTCACATCACTGTACCCTTTCCACCTCCTGTGTGCCACTATGGCAAACCCCTTTCCTATAAAAGGAGGCCCGAGGCGACCAGGAGGAGGATTCGGCTTTTTGGAGCTCCTCACGCCCCATAGCTAGCTCAAGAACACAGATATACAATCCACCAAAGCAGGAGTAGGGTTTTACGCATCCCCGCGGCCCGAACCTGGATAAACGAACCGTGTGCTATCTGTTTGATCCGCTCGTCTCATGACCCCGCGCCCCGCAACCGTAGTAGGGATTCTTGTGATCCCATAGGTGTTGTTCCCACGAACATCTTTGGCGCGCCAGGTAGGGGGCGCAGTTGTGAGAATCATCTTTAGCAGTTAGTTCGACGCTTCTTCATCGTCATGGCGCCCAAGAAGAAGACGACGGTGGCGGTTGGCCCTTTGGAAACCGGACATCCCGTCCCGACGCGGGCGAGCAGCGGACCGGTCGCAGAAAGGACCCGGGGCGCCGTTCGCGAACACCAACACCGTCCCAGCAGCCGGAGTTTGGGAGGCGGCGATGTTCATGCGCCTGGTAGTGGGCCGCACGCTGCCAAATCCAAAGACGGAGCCAGGCCCTCCGCGGGTGGCGCGGGGCCTTCCAAGATCGCTACCGCCCCGCCTGAAGGCGATGCGAGGGCCTCCAAGACTCCCACGCCGGCGCCGACGGTGCGCTCCTCTCAAGCGGCGCGCGACAAACAGCGCAACCACGCCGAAGACCCCGGGCGTCGCCGCAGGAAGAGCCCCGAGCGCCACTCCCGGGAGGTAGAAGACCTGC
This sequence comes from Triticum dicoccoides, assembly GCF_002162155.2. Taxonomy (NCBI): domain Eukaryota; kingdom Viridiplantae; phylum Streptophyta; class Magnoliopsida; order Poales; family Poaceae; genus Triticum; species Triticum dicoccoides. The sequence continues at coordinate 618,733,124 of NC_041388.1, read as the reverse complement.
CCGCTCACCGAGGCGCTGGTGAAGATGGCATGCGACCGCGGGGTCGTGATAGAGCTCCTTCTGACATGGTCAGAAGTCGAAGCGCATAGCGATCCGTGCAGGTTTCGGTGCCACCAACGCCAGCAGAAGCCCTGGCGCACGCGCAATTGCTCCTCATTTTCCTCCCACTACGGGGAAACTCGACGAATGGAGAGCCACTATTCGAAGCCTTGTTGCGGTGGCCAACAAAGACGAACCGAGTCCGGTGGAGCCCCCGGGTTGATGCTCCGACGGAGTCCCACGCACTAGTGGCAGGAAAGCCGGCGGCGCCGTGACCATCGTGCACTCGCCTCCTCCTCGCCCGGTACCATGGACGCCAGCCCGTCGCGACGTTGCGAGCGATGAAATCTCCATAGCGTCGTCCGACCCGCGGACCCACTGTGACCAGCGCCAAGTCCTTCGGGAACGAGAACATGAAGACGCTCGAACCACTATCGAGCGCCGGCGCGGAGCGCGCCACCAGTCAGACAGGCGAGCAGGGCCTGCTGTGAACCACCCGGCATCAGAGAGCCCTGGAGGCCTACCTTACGAGGTAGGCTGTCCGGCTTTTACCCTTGAGTTGCGGCAGTTCTAGTGGCCCACTCACCGCACCTTCAAACCTGACGTAGGCGAAAAGTATAGCGGCAAGACCCACCCATCCGAGTTCCTCAGCATCTACACCATTGCGATGCAAGATGCCGGAGCCCGCGACGATAAGGTGCTTGCAAATTACTTTCCGTTGGCTCTCAAACCCAACGCCATGTCATGGTTGATGCACTTGCCGGTAGACTCTATTTCCTCCTGGTCGGATTTGTGCCATGAGTTTGTGGGCGCCTTTACTGGAGGCCACCAAGCCCATGGCCAAGCGAGCGACCTGCACGTCATTCCCCAGAAGGGAGGCGAGAGTCTCCGCAAGTATATATAGAGGTTCAGTCGGATACAGTACAATATCCCTGATGTTCACCCTGCCGCCATCATCAGCGTGTTCCATCAGAACATGCGTAACTGCAAGATGCGTGAAGAGCTAGCAATGAACAAGGTGAAAGATGTAGCAGAACTCTATGTTCTTGCTGACAGATGTGCCCGGGCTGAAGAGGGAAGGAAGTACCCCGGCGAAGACGCCAGCGTGGAAACCGACTCCTCGGATGAAGATACTGCCGCCCCGGTGAAGAAGGGCCGGCGCCGCTACAGGAAGCGCAAAGGTAAAGTCGTGCTTGCTGTCGAGGGATGTGGTGACACCGGCTCCACCAAGAAAACCAAGGCAGATGACCCCGGCAAGGAAATTGCCGGATGTGTCGCCTGCCGGGCCTTGGCGGTTGCCGAGAAGGCAGGGAACTCTGCCAAGCGATACTGCAAGATCCATCGCACCAAAGGCCATGCTCTCCAAGACTGCCGACAGATTGAGCTCCTCGCTGAGAAGCAGAGGGCTGAATACGAGAGGTGGGACAAGGAGAAGGGCCAAGACGGTGCTGAGGGGTCCGGCAAGAAGCGTGACGGCCAGGCGGGCCGTCGCGGCAAGGATAAACAATAGGAGAGGCCCGCCCGGGGCCGTGACAAAAAGCCAGAAGACGACGATCATGTCGTGGAATTGTCACGGTAGATGTCCTAGTGTAAGGACTTAGTCACGAGGCCAACGCATCTATGTGGTAGCTTGAAGGGGTTGAGCGGAATCGAGAGATGCAACACACAAGACAAGGATTTAGACAACTTCGGGCCCCGGGAAACATCATCCGGTAATAACCCTACGTGCTGTTTGTGGCTAGGTCTCATTATGATCATGAGGGAGTCGCCGGCTCTAGAGATTGTTTCTTCTTCCCCTCTCCCCCTTTGGGGAGCCCTGCCCCTCCTTATATAAGTTAGAGGGGTGGGTTACATGTGGAGTCCTATTAGGATTAGGACTAGTCTATTTTAATACAAACCGGATACAAGTCCAGGTCTTAACTCCTTGTAAGATAAATGTTCCTCATGCATTTCCTCTTAAACCGGCCCACCATTAACCTAAACCGGCCTGCTGGGCCTTGGGCCTTGTCATCCATCTGGAATATGCGCCGGATCACCAATGAGTCTTCAGGCTCGTGAATCGTCATACCAGTGAACTGCCAGACACGTAAACCGCCAATCCTCTGGCGGTTTACCAATGAAATGCCTAGTCCGGCCGGGTTATACTTCCGGCCGGTTTATGCCGCAGGGTATATCCCCGACATTAGCCCCCAAGTTTAGCTTGGATTTATCCATGGTAAACTTATGCTGCAAAATAAACACAAGAACAAATTTGACAGGTTATGCTCCGGGTTAAGAATTCTTTGTAAACCGGCACCTGATCACCCTTAAGTCCTTGTTATTTCCTCCTTCTGGGAAGTCCGGGTCAACAGACCAGCTTCATAATCAATTTGCCGACATTGGTTTGTCACAGAGAAATATTGTGAAGAATAACTCCTTTGACTCAGCTCCCAAAGCGCCGGTTTAAGAAATATGGGTCTTGAAATACTTATCTGATATTCAGCCGGTTTGAAGATGTAAAACTTGCCGGTTTTGAGAATGTTAAACTGTGCCGGTATAAGACTTGAACTTCCCAGTTTATCATTACCGGTTTACAAATATTGACGGCACCGGGTCATAATTGTTGTCGACACCGGGTCATGTAACTGATCTTCCTGATTTGCTCAAAACTGATAAAATGAAGATGTTCCTCCTTTATATGCATAATACCTGTAGCCCCCAAGTCTTAAGAGTAGAACATAGTGATAACTTAAGACTTGCTCCAATAAGTGTTTCAACCTTGAAGAAATCCGGTTTGTTCATCTCAATCATATAAACCGAATACTCCATATATGTAGCCCCCAAGTGCCAGGTTGTCATGCTTGCAGCAACTTGGGACTTGTAATTGCTTATAAAAACTTCAATCAGTGCAACCCCCAAGGACCGGGTCATTATGCAATAATGAGCAGGAACTTTGTAAACATAATTATGTAGATTTTAGCAGTGATGTGTAGCCCCCAAGGGCCGGCTTTGTAAGATAATACTGAACCGGGACTTGATATATACTTCAATGAAAATAACATCTTATGATGTCGCTTCCATCGTAAGGCTTGAACCCACGTCCACAAGGTTAAGAGCTTTGTGCTTTACCAACTGAGCAATGGATCCTTCAATATTATGGACGAAAACTTGTGTACCTTGAATTGTTGACAGGAGCAATTGGTAGCCCCCGAGGGCCGGCTCATTATAATATGATGAGTCGGGTCTTCAATAAGACTAGTAAAAATGACTTTGCATTAGCCCCCAAGTGTCATGATGCATGCTTGCAGCGACATGAGACTTGCATGTAATCTCAATTTAAATAATGTAGCCCCCAAGTGTCGGGTTGTAAGCTTGCAGCGACTCGGGACTATTCCTTCCATTGTAGAATAAATCATATCCTTCGATAAAATAATAGCCATTGCGCTAAAGCGACTTTGAAAACTTAATAATACCGGTTATTAATAACCATAAAAATCCATCCATGTTGGCTATTCAAGATAATATAATCCGGTATGAAAACCTTATTCATTGAATATCATAATGAAAATTCAGCCAAGTTTGGCTATTTGAATAATATAACCCAATGATTTATAAGCGCATGATTCCAATGGCGCAATCCAAATATATATACTGGCGACTTATGGTCCAAAGCCAGGCCGGTTTAACAAACTTGTTTCTGCATACAACAAGTTTAAAGTGTCCTGGCGGTTTACCGCTGGACGGGACATAATGCCCAACATATAACCCAGGTTTATAACCAAGGTTGCATTTAAGAATAACCAAATATGAAATATATCATACCTGTGACATTGAATCACATTGTTGGTTTTACCAACTTTTTGTAGTAAAGGTGATAATCCCAATCTTGAGTACTGTTAACTCTTTCCATATTGTGCCGGTTTATGAAAAAACCGTACCAGGTTGTGATAAACACCGGTTTAACCATATATAATACTGGCGACTCGTAGTCAAACCAGACCGGGATGATAGTCTCTGGATTATAACTTGATCATGTACTGACAACTTGTAGTTGAAAGCCGAGCCGGGTTGATAAACACCGGTTTACTCCATAATAGGATGGTAACAGAAAATCAAACCGGGCAGATAGCCTCCAGATTAAGATTTGACCGTGTTCAGTCAATTTGTAATTTGATAGTCGAACCGGTTTAAGAATTGTCGGTTTAAAAATGCAACAAAAGAAATATTTATCAAAACAAATTTTCAAGCAAAGGCAATGATAAAACCATCTGCAAAAAGAGGCTATTGAGCCGATCAAATGACGTTACCATGGTCGGACACGACCAAGCCCCTGATAGGCGTAGCTATGGTTCAAGTCATCCAGGTCCCCAAATGAAACAATGGCATTTATGCCGATCAAAAGGCATGGCAATGGTTCGGGTTCGACCAAGCCCCCAAGTGATTCTGTGGCCTTAGGCCGATCAAGAGGCGTGACTATGGTTCAGACGTGACCACAAGTCCCCAAGTGATGCATTCGCATTACGCAGATCAAGAGGTGTAATGATGGTTCGGGTTCGACCAAAGCCCCCAAGTGATGCTATGGCACTAGGCCGATCAAGAGGCGTGACTATGGTTCAGACGTGACCACAAGTCCCCAAGTGATGTTGTGGCTTTACGCCTATCAAAAGGTGTTGCTATGGTTCGGACACGACCAAAGCCCCCAAGTGATATAATATAGAGCTTTTGAAAAGCTAACTCAAGGGGTAAACCGGAGACCGCTTTAAGACATGAACTCCGTGTAACCACACATGATGAGCCAATAAAACAGGATACCCATATTTGAACCGCGCATCATGGCTGCAGGCCCTCTTTGGCAACTTTAAATTTTTGCAAGAGATAAATTCTTCTTGAGCCGGGATATTGAACCGGATATTGAGCGCTTCAAGCTTTGTGGGAGACATCTTTTCCTTGAACCGGATTTTAAACCGGAATCCTTCTTTTTAAGCCGGAAATTTTCTGACGGCCTTTAACTTTGCACCAATATGGCGGTTTAGGGTCCTGCCTTAAACAACTTTGCAAACCAGAGTAATTGCTCTTTTAAAGAAGGCAATATGTAATATAAAATATATTGGATGGATTTCACCTAATATATCATGCCAGGGGTTATCCACCATGGAGTTGATGATCACCATGGTGAAGCTGAAATTAATCTCGACCGAGTCAGCCATGGCGTTGTAAACTGGCGCGGGAGTTCGCCGAGTAACGACGACCACCCGTGCCAAAACATGTTGGTGTGCCTCCATCTCCGAGGTATAATATCATTTTTTTGTCATAAATAATTGCCCTGCATAAACAATATTGCACACCAAGGCAAAGATAAACTTGTTCTTTGACAAAAACAACATGTGCTAATAAATCAAATTTGGATGGATATCACCTGACTTTTTTGGACGACAGATGATCCATTTATCGCGATAGAGGAGGCTCAGGCTGACCAGCGACTAAATATAGTTCCGGCGGCTCAGGCAGACCGGCGATTTAATATAACCCCGGCGGCTCAAAGCGGCAAGGGCGGCTCATCGCGGCTCCGGCGGGTTGATGTAGATTAAGCTGCACGGCCGGCGACTTGCGCACACCTGTTCTATCAGTAAGCGGACGCAGACGCCGGTGCATGGTGGCGCTGACGTACACTTAATAGGCACAACATGACACCACCTCTATAATGAATCTGTGTCCTCACGCAGCCCATTGGCTCTCTTTGTTTTTTTCCTTTTGTCTTGACGTAATGATTAGCTAGTAGTATTATGCTTTCGGTCTTTGAGATATAATCCAGCAGCTGTATCTTAATAGATTGCACACGGTGTAATATGTACTATGCAGCAGCAGGCAGGCATATGCAACAGTGAGTACTGATGCGGTAAGAGCAAGTGCTTAGCAGACTGCAGAGTGCCTCCCACTTCAACTGACTTTGACTTTGATCTGCTGCAAATTTAATAGTGGTACTTGCCCGCTGGGACTCATGTAGTCCGCCAGGCCATTTATCCCTTGAAACCATCAATACTGTGGTAACTGAAACCAAAAACTATCGCAACCCATAGGTGTCTGGATGTCAACCTTCCTCGGCGACTTGCAGCAGTGGCGAGACGAGGCCGCACCACAATGGCTCGGAGCCAGACGCAGGTGAGGACGGGTTGCGCGGGAGGCGAGGCGGCCGACGACTTGAAGGCGGCGGGTCACAGCAATGGGGTAGACCAGCCACGACAACTTGCGGTGCGGCGGTGCCGGAACAACGCGGAGGCGCCGGAACCACGCGAAGGCGGAGTAGCAAAGATTTGCAACGGCTCAGCGCAGAAGACGTGGCGGTCCATAATCGCAGGGGTGGCTTGTAGGCACAGTCACAAGCGAGTCCACAGGCGCAGCTTTGAGGCAGAGATCGGCGAATCTTAGCAGAGCTCGGCGGCTTGGTGACACTCAAAGACGGAGGTAGAAAGACCGAGGCTGCGTGGTGGCTCAACCTGGAGGCGAACGGCAATTTAGTGAAGGTAGCAGCCATGTGGAGCCGGCGGCTCGAATTCCGCGCCAGTCGAGGCGGAGATGATGCGCCGAACATGAGGTGAGGCGGCAGCGACTTAGAGCAAAACCGCGGGGGCGAGGTGGCCGGTGACGACTGACGATTGAGGCGAGTGGCGGCTCAACTTGTAGAAGTAGAAGAAGGGCGAGCTGCACAGACAGGGCGCACAGTGGCGCGAGCCGGTAGGGGGCGCAGCAGCCGCCGGCTGCGTAATGAACTGGCTGGAGATACGGCAGCAGCCGGCAGCGTGGCAAGAAGCGGGGCGGTGAGCCGGTCCGTAAGCTGGCGGTTCATGCGGAGGAGACATGGAGTCGGAGTTACGAGGTCCGGGCATTTTTGGTATTACTGTGGTGGCTGTGGACGGCTCGAGGAGGCGAGGCGCAGGCAGGTTGGCGAGGTCGAGCTCGGGATGGTTTAGAAACCTGAGGCCACACCTGCCGCTGGCGGTGGCGGAGGCCAGCCATCAACTGGACCCAAGGTCAAGAACGGGGCGGGTCAACGGAGGAGCCCGAGCCTGAGGATGATCTCCTTCGAGTCGTGGAACGATGCGTTGATCCACCTGACATACCTTTAATCATTAATTTCTTTTTGATCTTCCCAAATAGTGTCCGGTCCATAATCTCATCCGATGCCTTGATTGGGACTTGGCTTTGCACGATTTGCTTCCATCAGACTCGGCTAACCAACACTGATACTGAACGAAACCGGTGACTCTAACCATATTGATTGAGTTGCCGATCAAGATTTAACCCACCGGTGAAAACATGCCATAACAGAAAACGATGGTGTTGGCGATTTGTGACTTGATCGCTTGCTCAGACAAACGGTAGTTTACTTTTCTTGAAATCTCACGGATAGTAAAATCTTCATCCAAAAAATTGTAAACTCCTCGATCCCTAGGGAAATCCCTCCAAGAAGTCAACACCACCGTGCACAGGCCTCACGGTGGGCGCCAACTGTCGTGGAATTGTCACGGCAGATGTCCTAGTGTAAGGACTTAGTCGCGAGGCCAACGCATCTATGTGGTAGCTTGAAGGGGTTGAGCGGAATCGAGAGACGCAACACACAAGACAAGGATTTGACAGCTTCGGGCCCCGGGAAACATCATCCGGTTATAACCCTACGTGTTGTTTGTGGCTAGGTCTCATTATGATCATGAGGGAGTCGCCGGTAAGCCGGCTCTTTGTGTCTAGCCCTAGAGATTGTTTCTTCTTCCCCTCTCCCCCTTTGGGGAGCCCTGCCCCTCCTTATATAAGTTAGAGGGGCGGGTTACATGTGGAGTCCTATTAGGATTAGGACTAGTCTATTTTAATACAAATCGGATATAAGTCCAGGACTTAACTCCTTGTAAGATAAATGTTCCTCATGCCTTTCCTCTTAAACCGGCCCACCATTAACCTAAACCGGCCTACTGGGCCTTGGGCCTTGTCATCCATCTGGAATACGCGCCGGATCACCAATGAGTCTTCAGGCTCGTGAATCGTCATACCAGTGAACCACCAGACACGTAAACCACCAATCCTCTGGTAGTTTACCAATGAAACTCCTAGTCCGGCCGGGTTATACTTTCGGCCGGTTTACGCCGCGGGGTATATCCCCGACATTAGCCCCCAAGGGCCGGGTCATTATGCAATAATGAGCAGGAACTTTGTAAATATAATTATGTAGATTTTAGCAGTGATGTGTAGCCCCCAAGGGCCGGCTTAGTAAGATAATAATGAACCGGGACTTGATATATACTTCAATGAAAATAACATCTTATAATGTAGAGGACGACGAATCCGGTGACCAAGAGTTTCAGAAAGCCACAGAGGCCATGTGCATCGACGGCGACGCCTCGCTGCATACTTCTCACCGCCAGCTTAAATAGTGGGCGCGAGAGATTACAGCGGCAGAGCCATCGTTTGATGCCCAAAGGCCGCTGAAGTGGTCCAGCACACCTATCATTTTTGACATTGAGGATCACCCAGATCGCACTACTGCGGTCGGGTGCTTGCCATTGTTGGTTTCACCAACAATACGCAACCTCAAGGTGACAAAGATGCTAGTCGATGGCGGGGCCGGTCTGAACTTGATCTCGCCTGCCGTGATCGAGAAACTGCAGATTCCTGATGGAGACCTCGAGGAGATGGGCACGTTTCAGGGGGTCAACCCGGGAAGAAGCCAACCTAAGGGAAAGGTCACGCTGCCCGTGACTTTTGGAAGCGATCTGAACTACAGGACGGAGAGGATCGTGTTTGATGTTGCCAAGATCCCCTTGCCCTACAATGGGATCCTTGGCCGCCCAGCGCTGGCCAAGTTCATGGCGGCGTCACACTACGCCTACAACACCCTGAAGATGCCAGGACCTGTGACGATCATCACCATCCCCTCCAATAAGAAAGATGCGCTGATTTGCGCTGACCAACTATACCAGCAAGCAGTTGCAGCAGCTGCCGCCACTAGGTCACTTTCTCCTGCCGCTGGGACCCCGGGAGGGAAGAGGAAGAAGAAGACCGGTGAGACCTCGGACACCCACTCCGGCAAGCGCACCTCTTCGGAGTGTAGCACTCCCGTCGAGGACGTGCCAGAGAGCTCCACCGGCGAAAACAAGAAGCCCAGGGCCATACTGCCGGGAACCAAGAAGGTTTCTGTCAATGAGGACGGCACGGGAGGCGCTTTCACCATAAGCTGCACCCTTGACGACAAATAGGAAGACACGCTCGTCACCTTCCTGCGGGCGAATGTCGATGTGTTTGCATGGCAAGCTTCCGACATCCCCGGCGTTCCCAGGGAGGTGATTGAGCACCACCTTGCTGTATGTCCTCATGCGCGGCCCGTCAAGCAGAAGGTCAGAAAGCAATCTTTGGAACGACAAGAGTTCATCAAAGAGGAGATCCGGAAACTGGAAGCAGCGGGTTTGGTAAGAGGAGTGCTCCATCCAACGTGGTTGGCCAATCCGGTCATAGTGCGCAAGGCTAATGGGAAGTGGAGGCTGTGTATTGATTACACAGATATCAATAAGGCTTGTCCTAAGGACCCCTTCCCATTGCCGCGCATCGACTAGATTGTTGACTCCACAGCTGGGTGTGATCTGTTATCATTCCTCGATGCCTACTCCGGCTACCACCAGATCTTCATGACAAGAGAAGACGAAGAGAAAACAGCATTCATCACCCCATGTGGTACATATTGTTTCATGCGGATGCCTTTCGGGCTGAAGAGTGTTGGTTCGACGTTTGCAAGGGCGGTCCAGATTGGTTTTGAACCCCAGCTCCATAGAAATATGGAAGCTTATATGGATGACATAGTGGTCAAAACCAAGGACAGGGCAACCCTCATACCGGATTTGCAAGAAACATTTGCAAACCTGCGCAAGATCAATCTCAAGCTGAACCCTGAGAAGTGCGTCTTTGGCATCCCATCTGGCAAGCTTCTCGGGTTCTTTGTGTCACAGCGTGGGATAGAGGCCAATCCGGATAAGATCAAAGCTATAGAGCAGATTGAAGCATCCAAGCGAATCAAGGATGTGCGTCGGCTTGCTGGTTGCATCACCGCCATGGGCAGATTCATTTCCAAGTCTGCCGAGCGCGCCCTTCCCTTTTTCAAGATCCTGAAAAAGGCGGGCCCGATGGAGTGGACGCCAGAAGCCGAAGCAGCATTACAAGATTTGAAGAAGTACCTCTCCTCCGCGCCAATACTAGTTGCTCCTAGGCCACAGGAGCCGTTGCTGCTATACCTGGCGGCAACGAACCAGGTGGTCAGCGCCGCACTAGTGGCGCAGAGAGAGGTTGACGACGAGGTAATGGCAGCGACAGAGCCCGACACCACCAATGCAGAGACGACACAGCCAGTTGAAGTGCCACCGAAGAAGAAAATGATGCAGCACCCGGTCTACTTTGTTAGTTCCCTCCTGAAGGCAGCTAGATCAAGGTACTCCGGCGTGCAGAAACTGCTCTTCGGCCTTCTTATGGCCTCGAGGAAGCTGCGTCACTACTTCCAGGCACACGAGATCACTGTTGTCACTCGCCTCCCTCTGCAACGGATATTGCACAATCCAGATGCAACGGGAAGAATTGTGGAATTGGTACTAGAGTTGTCCAGCTTTGGCCTCAAGTTTGAAAGTACTTCGACGATTCAGAGCCGAGTCCTGGCGGAGTTCATTGCAGAATGGACCGCAACGCCTGACGAAGAAGCCCAAGAGACTGCTCTCCCCGGCAAGGAGGCAAGTTGCAGTTGGATCATGTACTTTGATGGAGCTTTCTCCTTACACAGCGCCGGGGCTGGCGTACTGCTTGTCGCGCCCACCGGAGAGCACCTCAAGTACGTGATCCAGATGCACTTCCCCAGGGAGGTGTCAACAAACAATACGGCAGAGTACGAAGGGCTGCTTGTCGGTCTTAGGATCGTGGCGGACCTCGGAATCAAGAAGCTCATCCTCAGGGGCGACTCGCAGCTCGTCGTGAAGCAAGTCAACAAGGACTACCAGAGCCCGTTGATGAAGGCCTACGTCGATGAAGTGAGAAAGCTGGAAGAGCGTTTCGACGGTATACAGGCTGAATACGTTCCCCAAGCGGAGAATGATATCACCGATTACCTATCAAAATGCGCTGCCCTCAAGCTACCTGTGGAACCAGGTACCTTTGTGCTCCAGCTAACTCAGCCATCCGTTGATCCATCAACATAGCAGAACAAGAGGAGGAAATCAGGACCCGGCAAGTACTTTCCCGCCGAGCTCCCCGGAGCCGCCGGCAAGGATGTTTCCGGGGACACTGAGCTCGCCACGGGACGGCTAGCTCCGGCGGAGCGTCAAGCTCTTGCCGTCGAGACAGCCGCTCCTATAGCGGAGGAAATGCCTTTAGTCCTCGCCGTCGAGCCTCATGCTCCAGCGTGGGCATAGCATACCATCCGATTCCTCCAAACAGGGGAACTTCCTGAAGAGCGGGAAGAAGCGGAAAAAGTAGCCCGTCGCTCTACCATGTACCAGTTCATCGATGACGTCCTGTACAGAAAGAGGCCGAACGGTGTGAAATTGAAGTGTATCCCCCGGGAGGAAGGACTGGAGCTGTTGGCGGAGATACACGGAGGCATATGTGGATCCCACATCGGGTCAAGGGCCCTTGCCGGCAAGGCATTTCGGCAAGGCTTCTTCTGGCCCACCGCCCTCCAGGATGCGACGACACTAGTCACCAGATGTGAAGCATGTCAGTTCCATTCAAAGAAGCTTCATCAGCCAGCTCAAGACCTTCAAACCATTCCTCTCTCCTGGCCCTTCTCTGTCCGGGGGGCTCGACATACTGGGCCCTTTTCCCCCGAGCTGTCGGGGGCTTTGAGTACTTGTACATTGCAATCGACAAGTTCACAAAGTGGCCGGAGGTGGAGGCAGTGAGGAAGGTCACAGCTCAGTCAGCCGTCAAGTTCTTCAAGCGACTAGTGTGCCGTTTTGGTGTACCCAACAGGGTCATCACCGACAACGGCACACAGTTCACAAGCCGCACCTTCATGCAATATATCCAAGACCTCGGCAGCAAAGTCTGTTTCGCTTCCGTTGCTCACCCATGAAGCAATGGTCAAGCTGAGAGGGCAAACGCTGAAGTACTGTGAGGCTTAAGGACCAAGACCTTTGACAGGCTACACAAGAGTGGAAGGCGCTGGATTGATGAGTTGCTGACGATTCTTTGGTCGATCAGGACGACGCCAAATCGAGCCACCGGCCAGACACCTTTTGCCCTGGTATACGAGGCAGAAGCAGTTCTCCCCACTGAACTCATATACGGGTCACCTCGAGTGCTCACTTATGATGAGCTTGAGCAAGAGCAACTGTGGCAAGATGACGCAATGCTCCTTGAGGAAGATCGTCTTCGGGCGGCTGTGAAAGCAGCACGCTACCAGCAAGCCTTGCGCCGCTACCATAGTCGCAAGGTTCATGCCCGAAGCCTTGAGGAAGGCGACCTTGTCCTTCGGCGCGTTCAATCGGCCAAGAATTCCAACAAGTTGACGCCAAAGTGGGAAGGCCCTTATCGGGTAATACGAGTCACCAGGAACGGCGCAGTCCGCCTGGAGACCGAAGATGCCATTCCGGTGAGTAACTCCTGGAACATTGAGCATCTTCGCAAGTTTTACCCGTGAGGCGCGGCTTGCTGGGCCCCTCGACAAGCCACCTTTTGTACAAGCATTGCCGATGATGCATGTAACCCTTTGTACAAAGCCAGGCGCAGACCCTGAGCATAAATAAATGAAGCGCTAGCACCCTAAGTTATAGCATGCATGCTAGGTTGAGTCTCGTCCTTGGTTAGGGTTGATAGTGCTTAGCGGTGACTAACCCCTAGCTTAGAGGTCGAGTGTGCGTCTCTTTGCCGTTCTTTCGTCTTCTTTGGTTCGCAGGACTCACAGGTATCCTTGCCGGATCACTTGAGGACGAAAAAGAGAAGAGGGACAGACCAGCATCTAGACCCCGGCAAGCCAGTATTGCCGGGGGCTGCAAGAGCAAGGATTCACCCATGGCAAACCAGAGTTGCCGGGGCTACAGCTTCAGATAAGTTCTTCATCCCTTATCATGCATTCCCTTATGGACTGAGGTATGTGAAACCTCGTTTTTTTCCTAAAACTACCGTGCTCCCCTAACTCTAGGCCCTAGGGCTCGTTCCTGGGGCCAGGTTTGGTAGTAGTCGCGGCAGCGAGAGGATGAAACAAGGAGCCTGAACCCACCTCATCCCTGCCTCCGCCAAAGGTGTGAGAAAGGTCGAGCGAAGTAGGGAGAGGGCAAGGCCTGTTGCCGGGCAAGGAAATGTTTATCTTAAGGATATCAAGGATTTACTCCTTGTTGTGGGTTCTACCCACAAACAAATGACCCGGCAAGCATCCCTTTTTCATTAAAAACATTCCACTCAGGTACAGTCCATAGGGAATGAAAAACATGAATGATGGGATTACAAGTTTTAAATTCAGCTAAGGCCCGAAGGCTTACAAACTAAAAAGAGATAAGGTGCCTGTAATCCCTTTCTTGTCCCTCTCCTCAGGAGGCAGGTCAAGGAGGCGAAAAGGGCAAAAGGAGCGCCTAGGCGAGCTACGAGTGGCAGAAGACACCAAGAGAACATCTCGGTGGCCGTCCGAAGGCTGGATGGCGATGACGGCGCCGGAAGCAGAGCTCGAAGACGAGGCGGCAGGACGTCAGCACACGTCGAAGGCGTCGGTGACCGCGTACTCTGAGTTGACGGCCTTGCCGCCCGCCCTCTTCCTCTTCCGCAACCTCCCAATGCCAGCCGCCCAAGGAGACGACCCCGAGAAGTTCAGGGAGCCGGCGACGCGGATGATGGGGTCGCCGGTGCCGCACGGAGCGGCGCCCGACACCTAATCGGACCCGTCTGTTGGAAATATGCCCTAGAGGCAATAATAAAAGTATTATTATTATATTTCCTTGTTCATGATAATTGTCTTTTATTCATGCTATAACTGTATTATCCGGAAATCGTAATACACGTGTGAATACATAGACCACAATATGTCCCCAGTGAGCCTCTAGTTGACTAGCTCATTGTGATCAACAGATAGTCATGGTTTCCTGGCTATGGACATTGGATGTCGTTGATAACGGGATCACATCATTAGGAGAATGATGTGATGGACAAGACCCAATCCTAAGACTAGCACAAAAGATCGTGTAGTTCATTTGCTAGAGCTTTGCCAATGTCAAGTATCTCTTCCTTCGACCATGAGAGCGTGTAACTCCTGGATACCGTAGGAGTGCTTTGGGTGTATCAAACGTCACAACGTAACTGGGTGACTATAAAGGTGCACTACAGGTATCTCCGAAAGTATCTATTGTTTTATGCGGATCGAGACTGGGATTTGTCACTCCGTGTAAACGGAGAGGTGTCTCTGGGCCCACTCGGTAGGACATCATCATATGCGCAATGTGACCAAGGAGTTGATCACGGGATGATGTGTTACGGAACGAGTAAAGTGACTTGCCGGTAACGAGATTGAACAAGGTATTGGATACCGACGATCGAATCTCGGGCAAGTAACATACCGATAGACAAAGGGAATTGAATACGGGATTGATTAAGTCCTTGACATCGTGGTTCATCCGATGAGATCATCGTGGAACATGTGGGAGCCATCATGGGTATCCAGATCCCGCTGTTGGTTATTGACCGAAGAACGTCTCGGTCATGTCTACATGTCTCCCGAACCCGTAGGGTCTACACACTTAAGGTTCGATGATGCTAGGGTTATAAAGGAAGTTTGTATGTGGTTACCGAATGTTGTTCGGAGTCCCGGATGAGATCCCGGACGTCACGAGGAGTTCCGGAATGGTCCGAAGGTAAAGATTTATATATGGGAAGTCCTATTTTGGCCACCGGAAAATGTTCGGGATTTTTCGGTATTGTACCGGGAAGGTTCTAGAAGGTTCCGGAGTGGGGCCCACCTGCATGGGGGGACCCACATGGACGTGGGTAGTGGGGGCAAGGCCCCACACCCCTGGTCAAGGCGCACCAAGATCCCCCCTTAGAAGGAATAAGATCATATCCCGAAGGCATAAGATCAAGATCCCTAAAAAAGGGGGATAACAATCGGTGGGGAAGGAAATAATGAGATTTCTTTCCTCCCACCTTGGCCAACGCCCCAATGGACTTGGAGGGCAAGAAACCAGCCCCTCCACCCCTATATATAGTGGGGAGGCGTATGGGAGCTATACACGAAGTTCTGGCACAGCCCCACCTCTCTTCCTACTCCTCCTCTCCCATGGTGCTTGGCGAAGCCCTGCTGGATTGCCACGCTCCTCCACCACCACCACGCCGTTGTGCTGCTGTTGGATGGAGTCTTCCTCAACCTCTCCCTCTCTCCTTGCTGGATCAAGGCGTGGGAGACGTCACCGGGCTGTACGTGTGTTGAACGCGGAGGTGCCGTCCGTTCGGCACTAGGATCATCGGTGATTTGAATCACGACGAGTACGACTCCATCAACCCCGTTCACTTGAACGCTTCCGCTTAGCGATCTACAAGGGTATGTAGATGCACTCTCTTTCTACTTGTTGCTGGTCTCTCCATAGATAGATCTTGGTGACACGTAGGAAAATTTTGAATTTCTGCTACGTTCCCCAACAGTGGCATCATGAGCTAGGTCTATTGCGTAGATTCTTTGCACGAGTAGAACACAAAGTAGTTGTGGGAGTTGATGTTGTTCAATATGCTTACCGTTACTAGTCCAATCTTGTTTCGACGGTATTGTGGGATGAAGCGGCCCGGACCGACCTTACACGTACTCTTACGTGAGACAGGTTCCACCGATTGACATGCACTTGGTGCATAAGGTGGCTAGCGGGTGCCAGTCTCTCCCACTTTAGTCGGAACGGATTCGATGAAAAGGGTCCTTATGAAGGGTAAATAGCAATTGGCATATCACGTTGTGGTCTTGCGTAGGTAAGAAACGTTCTTGCTAGAAACCCATAGCAGCCATGTAAAACATGCAACAACAATTAGAGGACGTCTAACTTGTTTTTGCAGGGTATGCTATGTGATGTGATATGGCCAAGAAGAATGTGATGAATGATATGTGATGTATGAGATTGATCATGTTCTTGTAATAGGATTCACGACTTGCATGTCGATGAGTATGACAACCGGCAGGAGCCATAGGAGTTGTCTTTATTTATTGTATGACCTGCGTGTCATTGAAGAACGCCATGTAAACTACTTTACTTTATTGCTAAACGCGTTAGTCATAGAAGTAGAAGTAGTCGTTGGCGTGACAACTTCATGAAGACACGATGATGGAGATCATGATGATGGAGATCATGGTGTCGTGCTGGTGACGATGATGATCATGGAGCCCCGAAGATGAAGATCAAAAGGAGCAAAATGATATTGGCCATATCATGTCACTATTTGATTGCATGTGATGTTTATCATGTTTATGCATCTTGTTTGCTTAGGACGACGGTAGTAAATAAGATGATCCCTTACAAAATTTCAAGAAGTGTTCTCCCCTAACTGTGCACCGTTGCTACAGTTCGTCGCTTCTAAGCACCACGTGATGATCGGTTGTGATGGATTCTTACGTTCACATACAACGGGTGTAAGACAGTTTTACACAGCGAAAACACTTAGGGTTAACTTGACGAGCCTAGCATGTGCAGACATGGCCTCGGAACACGGAGACCGAAAGGTCGAGCATGAGTCGTATGGTAGATACGATCAACATGAAAATGTTCACCGATGATGACTAGTCCGTCTCACGTGATGATCGGACACGGCCTAGTTGACTCGGATCATGTGATCACTTAGATGACCAGAGGGATGCCTATCTAAGTGGGAGTTCATAAGATGAACTTAATTATCCTGAACATAGTCAAAAGACCTTTTGCAAATTATGTCGTAAGCTCGCGCTTTAGTTCCACTGTTTAGATATGTTCCTAGAGAAAATATAGTTGAAAGTTGATAGTAGCGATTATGCGATCAGTAGAAAGCTTATGTCCTTAATGCACCGCTCAGTGTGCTGAACCCCAACGTCGTTTGTCGATGTTGCGAACATCGGACATACATGTTTTGATAACTACGTGATAGTTAAATTAAATGGTTTAAGTAGAGGCACCAAAGACGTTTTCGAAACGTCGCGGAACATATGAGATGTTTCGAGGGCTAAAATTGGGATTTCAGGCTCGTGCCCACGTCAAGAGATATAAGACCTCCGACGATTTTCTTAGCCTGCAAACTAAGGGAGAAAAGCTCAATCGTTGAGCTTGTGCTCAGATTGTCTGAGCACAACAATCACTTGAATCGAGTGGGAGTTGATCCTCCAGATGAGATAGTGATGTTTCCCCAAAGTCATTGCCACCAAGCTGCTAGAGCTTCGTGATTAACTATAACATATCAGGGATAGATATGATGATCCTTGAAATATTCATGATGTTTGACACCGCGAAAGTAGAAATCAAGAAGGAGCATCAATTGTTGATGGTTGGTGAAACCACTAGTTTCAAGAAGGGCAAGGGAACAAAGGGATACTTCATGAAACGACAATTCAGCTGCTGCTCTAGTGAAGAAACCCAAGGTTGAACCCAAACCCGAGACTAAGTGCTTCTGTAATAAGGGGAACAACCACTGGAGCAGCATTACCCTAGATACTTGGTAGATGAGAAGGCTGGCAAGGTCGATTGAAGTATATTGGATATACATTATGTTAATGTGTACTTTACTAGTACTCCTAGTAGCACCAGGGTATTGGATACCAGTTCGGTTGCTAAGTGTTAGTAACTCGAAATAAAAGCTACGGAATAAACGGAGACTAGCTAAAGGTGAGCTGACGATATATGTTGGAAGTGTTTCCAAGGTTGATATGATCAAGCATCGCACGCTCCCTCTACCACCGAGATTGGTGTTTGCGTTGAGCATAGACATGATTGGATTATGTCTATCGCAATACGGTTATTCATTTAAGGAGAATAATGGTTACTCTATTTTTGAATAATACCTTCAATGGTCTTGCACCTAAAGGAATGGTTTATTGAATCTCGGTCGTAGTGATACACATTTTCATGCCAAAAGATATAAGATAGTAATGATAGTACCACTTACTTGTGGCACTGCCATGTAAGTCATAATGGTACAAAACGCATGAAGAAGCTCCATGTTGATGGATCTTTGGACTCACTCGTGTTTGAAAAGTTTGAGACATGCGAACCATGTCTATTGGTGTATATGCATGAAGAAACTCCATGCAAATGGATCGTTCGGACTCACTTGATTTTGAATCACTTGAGATATGCAAATCATACCACATGGGCAAGATGACTGAAAAGCCTCATTTTCAGTAAGATGGAACAAGATAGCAACTTGTTGGAAGTAACACATTTTGATGTGTGCAGTCGAATGAGTGCTGAGGCATGCAGTGAATATCATTATGTTCTTACTTCACAGATGATTCGAGTAAATGTTGAGTATATTTACTTGATGAAACACAAGTCTGAATTATTGAATGGTTCAAGTAATTTCAGAGTGAAGTAGCAGATCATTGTGACAAGAGGATAAAATGTCTATGATATGATCATAGAGATGAATATCTGAGTTACGAGTTTTGGCACACAATTAAGACATTGTGGAAATTGTTTCGCAATTAATACCGCCTGGAACACCATAATGTTGTTGGGGAACGTAGCAGAAATTCAAAAATTTTCCTACGTATCACCAAGATCTATCTATGGAGAGACCAGCAACGAGTAGAAAGAGAGTGCATCTACATACCCTTGTAGATCGCTAAGCGGAAGCGTTCAAGTGAACGGGGTTGATGGAGTCGTACTCGTCGTGATTCAAATCACCGATGATCAAGTGCCGAACGGACGGCACCTCCGCGTTCAACACACGTACAGCCCGGTGACGTCTCCCACGCCTTGATCCAGCAAGGAGAGAGGGAGAGGTTGAGGAAGACTCCATCCAACAGCAGCACAACGGCGTGGTGGTGGTGGTGGAGGAGCGTGGCAATCCCGCAGGGCTTCGCCGAGCACCTACGGGAGAGGAGATGTGTCACGGGAGGGAGAGGGAGGCAACCAAAGGCCTTAGGTGTGATTGCTCCTCCTTTTCCCCACTATATATAGGGCCAAGGGAGAGGGGGAGGGCGCAGCCTTGCCCCCTCCTCCAAGGAAGGGGTGCGGCTAAGGATGGGGAGGAGTCCATCCTCCCCAAGGCACCTCGGAGGTGCCTTCCCCTTTTAGGACTCTTCCCTTTTTCCTTTATCTTGGCGCATGGGCCTCTAGGGGCTGGTGCCCTTGGCCCATGTAGGCCAAGGCGCACCCCCTACAGCCCATGTGGCCCCCCGGGGCAGGTGGCCCCACCCGGTGGGCCCCCGGGACCCTTCCGGTGGTCCCGGTACAATACCGATGACCCCGATACTTGTCCCGATGGCCGAAACAGGACTTCCTATATATAAATCTTTACCTCCGGACCATTCCGGAACTCCTCGTGACGTCCGGGATCTCATCCGGGACTCCGAACAACATTCGGTAACCACATACAAGCTTCCTTTATAACCCTAGCGTCATCGAACCTTAAGTGTGTAGACCCTACGGGTTCGGGAGACATGCAGACATGACCGAGACGTTCTCCAGTCAATAACCAACAGCGGGATCTGGATACCCATGTTGGCTCCCACATGTTCCACGATGATTTCATCGGATGAACCACGATGTCAAGGACTTAATCAATCCCGTATTCAATTCCCTTTGTCTATCGGTATGTTACTTGCCCGAGACTCGATCGTCGGTATCCAATACCTTGTTCAATCTCGTTACCGGCAAGTCACTTTACTCGTTCCGTAACACATCATCCCGTGATCAACTCCTTGGTCACATTGCGCATATGATGATGTCCTACCGAGTGGGCCCAGAGATACCTCTCCGTTTACACGGAGTGACAAATCCCAGTCTCGATCCGCATAAAACAATAGATACTTTCGGAGATACCTGTAGTGCACCTTTATAGTCACCCAGTTACGTTGTGACGTTTGATACACCCAAAGCACTCCTACGGTATCCAGGAGTTACACGCTCTCATGGTCGAAGGAAGAGATACTTGACATTGGCAAAGCTCTAGCAAATGAACTACACGATCTTTTGTGCTAGTCTTAGGATTGGGTCTTGTCCATCACATCATTCTCCTAATGATGTGATCCCGTTATCAACGACATCCAATTCCATAGCCAAGAAACCATGACTATCTATTGATCACAACGAGCTAGTCAACTAGAGGCTCACTGGGGACATATTGTGGTCTATGTATTCACACGTGTATTACGATTTCCGGATAATACAGTTATAGCATGAATAAAAGACAATTATCATGAACAAGGAAATATAATAATAATACTTTTATTATTGCCTCTAGGGCATATTTCCAACAGTCTCCCACTTGCACTAGAGTCAATAATCTAGTTCACATCGCCATGTGATTAACACTCACAGGTCACATCGCCATGTGACTAATACCCAAGAGTTTACTAGAGTCAGTAGTCTAGTTCACATCACTATGTGATTAACACTCAATGAGTTTTATGTTTGATCATGTTGCTTGTGAGAGAGGTTTTAGTCAACGGGTCTGAACCTTTCAGATCCGTGTGTGCTTTACAAATCTCTATGTCATCTCCTAGATGCAGCTACCACGCTCTATTTGGAGCTATTCCAAACAACTGTTCTACTTGGAGCTATTCTAAATTATTGGTCCATTATATGTATCTGGTCTCTCTACTCAGAGCTATCCGGATAGGTGTCAAGCTTGCATCGTCGTAACCTTTACGACGAACTCTTTTACCACCTCCATAATCAAGAAAATTCCTTAGTCCACTAGTTACTAATGATAACTTTGACCGCTGTCCTGTGAGCCATTCTTGGATCACTCTTGTACCCCTTGACTGACTCATGGCAAGGCACACTTCAGGTGCGGTACACAGCATAGCATACTGAAGAGCCTACGTCTTAAGCATAGGGGACGACCTTCGTCCTTTCTCTCTATTCTGCCGTGGTCGAGCTTTAAGTCTTAACTTCGTACCTTACAACTCAGGCAAGAACTCCTTCTTTGAATGGTCCATCTTGAACACCTTCAAGATCATGTCAAGGTATGTGCTCATTTGAAAGTATTATTAAGCATTTTGATCTATCCTTATAGATCTTGATGCTCAATGTTCAAGTAGCTTAATCCATGCTTTCCATTGAAAAACACTTTCAAAATAACCCTATATGCTTTCCAGAAATTCTACGTCATTTCTGATCAACAATATGTCAACAACATATACTCATCAGAAATTCTATAGTGCTCCCACTCACTTCTTTGGAAATACAAGTTTCTCATAAACTTTGTACAAACCCAAAATTTTTGATCATCATCAAAGCATACATTCCAACTCCGAGATGCTCACTCCAGTCCTTAGAAGGATTGCTGGAGCTTTGCATACTTATTAGCATCTTTCGGGATTGACAAAACCTTCCGGTTGTATCACATACAACCTTTCCTCATTAAAATTGTCGAGGAAACAATGTTTTGACATCCTATCTGCAAGATTTCATAAATAATGCAGTAATCGCTAATATAATTCCAACAGACTCTTAGCATCGCTACGAGTGAGAAAATCTCATCGTAGTCAACTCCTTGAACTTGTCGGAAAACATCTTAACGACAAGTCGAGCTTTCTTAATGGTGACATTTACCATCATTGTCCGTCTTCCTTTTGAAATCCATCTGTACTCATTAGCCTTACGACCATCGAGCCGTTCTGCCAAAGTCTACACTTTGTTTTCATACATGGATCCTCTCTCGGATTTTATGGCCTCAAGCCATTTATCGGAATCCGGGCCCACCATCGCTTCTTCATAGCTCGTAGGTTCATTGTTGTCTAGCAACATGACCTTCAAGACAGGATTACGTACCACTCTGAAGTAGTACGCATCCTTGTCATCCTACGAGGTTTGGGAGTGACTTGATCCGAAGTTTCATGATCAATATCATAAGCTTCCACTTCAATTGGTGTAGGTGCCACAGGAACTACTCCCTGTGCCCTGTCACACACTAGTTGAAGAGACGGTTCAATAACCTCATCAAGTCTCCACCATCCTCCCACTCAATTCTTTTGAGAGAAACTTTTCCTCGAGAAAGGACCCGATTCTAGAAACAATCCATATTGCTTTCGGATCTGAATTAGGAGGTATACCCAACTGTTTTGGGTTTCCTATGAAGATGCATTTTATCCGCTTTGGGTTCGAGCTTATCAACCTGAAACTTTTTCATATAAGCGTCGCAGCCACAAACTTTTAAGAAACGACAACTTAGGTTTCTCTAAACCATAATTCATACGGTGTCATCTCATCGGAATTACGTGGTGCCCTATTTAAAGTGAATGTGGTTGTCTCTAATGCCTAACCCATGAACGATAGTGGTAATTCGATAAGAGACATCATGGTACGCACCATATCCAATAGGGTGCAACTATGATGTTCGGACACACCATCACATTATGGTGTTCCAGGCGGTATTAAT
This sequence comes from Triticum dicoccoides, assembly GCF_002162155.2. NCBI lineage: Eukaryota > Viridiplantae > Streptophyta > Magnoliopsida > Poales > Poaceae > Triticum > Triticum dicoccoides. Next base: position 618,710,555 of record NC_041388.1, on the reverse strand, counting down.
TGCGAAACAATTTCCACAATGTCTTAATTGTGTGCCAAAACTCGTAACTTAGATATTCATCTCTATGATCATATCATAGACATTTTATCCTCTTGTCACAATGATCTGCTACTTCACTCTGAAATTACTTGAACCATTCAATAATTCAGACTTGTGTTTCATCAAGTAAATATACTCAACATTTACTCGAATCATCTGTGAAGTAAGAACATAATGATATTCACTGCATGCCTCAGCACTCATTCTACTGCACACATCAAAATGTGTTACTTCCAACAAGTTGCTATCTTCTTCCATCTTACTGAAATGAGGCTTTTCAGTCATCTTGCCCATGTGGTATGATTTGCATATCTCAAGTGATTCAAAATCAAGTGAGTCCGAACGATCCATTTGCATGGAGTTTCTTCATGCATATACACCAATAGACATGGTTCGCATGTCTCAAACTTTTCAAAAACGAGTGAGTCCAAAGATCCATCAACATGGAGCTTCTTCATGCGTTTTATACCATTATGACTTACATGGCAGTGCCACAAGTAAGTGGTACTATCATTACTATCTTATATCTTTTGGCATGAAAATGTGTATCACTACGACCGAGATTCAATAAACCATTCCTTTAGGTGCAAGACCATTGAAGGTATTATTCAAAAATAGAGTAACCATTATTCTCCTTAAATGAATAACCGTATTGCGATAGACATAATCCAATCATGTCTATGCTCAACGCAAACACCAATCTCGGTGGTAGAGGGAGCGTGCGATGCTTGATCATATCAACCTTGGAAACACTTCCAACATATATCGTCAGCTCACCTTTAGCTAGTCTCCTTTTATTCCGTAGCTTTTATTTCGAGTTACTAACACTTAGCAACCGAACCGGTATCCAATACCCTGGTGCTACTAGGAGTACTAGTAAAGTACACATTAACATAATGTATATCCAATATACTTCTATCGACCTTGCCAGCCTTCTCATCTACCAAGTATCTAGGGTAATGCTGCTCCAGTGGTTGTTCCCCTTATTACAGAAGCACTTAGTCTCGGGTTTGGGTTCAACCTTGGGTTTCTTCACTAGAGCAGCAGCTGAATTGCCGTTTCATGAAGTATCCCTTTGTTCCCTTGCCCTTCTTGAAACTAGTGGTTTCACCAACCATCAACAATTGATGCTCCTTCTTGATTTCTACTTTCGCGGTGTCAAACATCATGAATATTTCAAGGATCATCATATCTATCCCTGATATGTTATAGTTAATCACGAAGCTCTAGCAGCTTGATGGCAATGACTTTGGGGAAACATCACTATCTCATCTGGAGGATCAACTCCCACTCGATTCAAGTGATTGTTGTGCTCAGACAATCTGAGCACAAGCTCAACGATTTAGCTTTTCTCCCTTAGTTTGCAGGCTAAGAAAATCGTCGGAGGTCTTATACCTCTTGACGTGGGCACGAGCCTGAAATCCCAATTTTAGCCCTCGAAACATCTCATATGTTCCGCGACGTTTCGAAAACGTCTTTGGTGCCTCTACTTAAACCATTTAATTGAACTATCACGTAGTTATCAAAACGTGTATGTCCGATGTTCGCAACATCGACAAACGACGTTGGGGTTCAGCACACTGAGCGGTGCATTAAGGACATATGCTTTCTACTGATCGCATAATCGCTACTATCAACTTTCAACTATATTTTCTCTAGGAACATATCTAAACAGTGGAACTAAAGCGCGAGCTTACGACATAATTTGCAAAAGGTCTTTTGACTATTTCAGGATAATTAAGTTCATCTTATGAACTCCCACTTAGATAGACATCCCTCTGGTCATCTAAGTGATCACATGATCCGAGTCAACTAGGCCGTGTCCGATCATCACGTGAGACGGACTAGTCATCATCGGTGAACATCTTCATGTTGATCGTATCTACCATACGACTCATGCTCGACCTTTCGGTCTCCATGTTCCGAGGCCATGTCTGCACATGCTAGGCTCGTCAAGTTAACCCTAAGTGTTTTCGCTGTGTAAAACTGTCTTACACCCGTTGTATGTGAACGTAAGAATCCATCACACCCAATCATCACATGGTGCTTAGAAGCGACGAACCGTAGCAACGGTGCACAGTTAGGGGAGAACACTTCTTGAAATTTTGTAAGGGATCATCTTATTTACTACCGTCGTCCTAAGCAAACAAGATGCATAAACATGATAAACATCACATGCAATCAAATAGTGACATGATATGGCCAATATCATTTTTCTCCTTTTGATCTTCATCTTCGGGGCTCCATGATCATCATCGTCACCGGCACGACACCATGATCTCCATCATCATGATCTCCATCATCGTGTCTTCATGAAGTTGTCACGCCAACGACTACTTCTACTTCTATGACTAACGCGTTTAGCAATAAAGTAAAGTAGTTTACATGGCGTTCTTCAATGACACGCAGGTCATACAATAAATAAAGACAACTCCTATGGCTCCTGCCGGTTGTCATACTCATCGACATGCAAGTCGTGAATCCTATTACAAGAACATGATCGATCTCATACATCACATATCATTCATCACATTCTTCTTGGCCATATCACATCACATAGCATACCCTGCAAAAACAAGTTAGACGTCCTCTAATTGTTGTTGCATGTTTTACGTGGCTGCTATGGGTTTCTAGCAAGAACGTTTCTTACCTATGCAAGACCACAACGTGATATGCCAATTGCTATTTACCCTTCATAAGGACCCTTTTCATCGAATCCGTTCCGACTAAAGTGGGAGAGACTGGCACCCGCTAGCCACCTTATGCACCAAGTGCATGTCAATCGGTGGAACCTGTCTCACGTAAGAGTACGTGTAAGGTCGGTCCGGGCCGCTTCATCCCACAATACCGTCGAAACAAGATTGGACTAGTAACGGTAAGCATATTGAACAACATCAACGCCCACAACTACTTTGTGTTCTACTCGTGCAAAGAATCTACGTAATAGACCTAGCTCATGATGCCACTGTTGGGGAACGTAGCAGAAATTCAAAAATTTTCCTACGTGTCACCAAGATCTATCTATGGAGAGACCAGCAACGAGTAGAAAGAGAGTGCATCTACATACCCTTGTAGATCGCTAAGCGGAAGCGTTCAAGTGAACGGGGTTGATGGAGTCGTACTCGTCGTGATTCAGATCACCGATGATCAAGTGCCGAACGCACGGCACCTCCGCGTTCAACACACGTATAGCCCGATGACATCTCCCACGCCTTGATCCAGCAAGGAGAGAGGGAGAGGTTGAGGAAGACTCCATCCAGCAGCAGCACAACGGCGTGGTGGTGATGGAGGAGCGTGGCAATCCCGCAGGGCTTCGCCAAGCACCATGGGAGAAGAGGAGGAGGGAGAGGGGCAGGGCTGCACCAACGAGAGATCAAATCGCGTGTTATGGGCAGCCCCTAGGCCTCATATATATAGGGGAAGGGGAGGGCTGCGCCCCCTTTAGGGTTTCCCACCCCAAGGGGCAGCGGCCAGCCTCCAGATGGCATCTGGTGCGGCGGCCAAGAGGGGGGGAGGAGTCCAGCCTCCCCAAGGCACCTCGGAGGTGCCTTCCCCTTTGAGGACTCTTCCCTCTAGGGTTCCCTAGGCGCATGGGCCTCTTGGGGCTGGTGCCCTTGGCCCATGTAGGCCAAGGCGCACCCCCTACAGCCCATGTGGCCCCCGGGGCAGGTGGCCCCACCCTGGTGGGCCCCCGGGACCCTTCCGGTGGTCCCGGTACAATACCGATAAACCCCGAAACTCTTCCGGTGTCCAAAATGTTGGAAATATGCCCTAGAGGCAATAATAAAAGTATTATTATTATATTTCCTTGTTCATGATAATTGTCTTTTATTCATGCTATAACTGTATTATCCGGAAATCGTAATACACGTGTGAATACATAGACCACAATATGTCCCTAGTGAGCCTCTAGTTGACTAGCTCGTTGTGATCAACAGATAGTCATGGTTTCCTGGCTATGGACATTGGATGTTGTTGATAACGGGATCACATCATTAGGAGAATGATGTGATGGACAAGACCCAATCCTAAGACTAGCACAAAGATCGTGTAGTTCGTTTGCTAGAGCTTTGCCAATGTCAAGTATCTCTTCCTTTGACCATGAGATCGTGTAACTCCTGGATACCGTAGGAGTGCTTTGGGTGTATCAAACGTCACAACGTAACTGGGTGACTATAAAGGTGCACTACAGGTATCTCCGAAAGTATCTATTGTTTTATGCGGATCGAGACTGGGATTTGTCACTCCGTGTAAACGGAGAGGTATCTCTGGGCCCACTCGGTAGGACATCATCATATGCGCAATGTGACCAAGGAGTTGATCACGGGATGATGTGTTACGGAACGAGTAAAGTGACTTGCCGGTAACGAGATTGAACAAGGTATTGGATACCGACGATCGAATCTCGGGCAAGTAACATACCGATAGACAAAGGGAATTGAATACGGGATTGATTAAGTCCTTGACATCGTGGTTCATCCGATGAGATCATCGTGGAACATGTGGGAGCCATCATGGGTATCCAGATCCCGCTGTTGGTTATTGACCAGAGAACGTCTCGGTCATGTCTACATGTCTCCCGAACCCGTAGGGTCTACACACTTAAGGTTCGATGACGCTAGGGTTATAAAGGAAGTTTGTATGTGGTTACCGAATGTTGTTCGGAGTCCCGTATGAGATCCCGGACGTCACGAGAAGTTCCGGAATGGTCCGGAGGTAAAGATTTATATATGGGAAGTCCTATTTTGGCCACCGGAAAATGTTCGGGATTTTTCGGTATTGTACCGGGAAGGTTCTAGAAGGTTCCGGAGTGGGGCCCACCTGCATGGGGGGACCCACATGGACGTGGGTAGTGGGGGCAAGGCCCCACACCCCTGGTCAAGGCGCACCAAGATCCCCCCTTAGAAGGAATAAGATCATATCCCGAAGGGATAAGATCAAGATCCCTAAAAAGGGGGGATAACAATCGGTGGGGAAGGAAATAATGAGATTTCTTTCCTCCCACCTTGGCCAACGCCCCAATGGACTTGGAGGGCAAGAAACCAGCCCCTCCACCCCTATATATAGTGGGGAGGCGCATGGGAGCTATACACGAAGTTCTGGCACAGCCCTACCTCTCTTCCTAATCCTCCTCTCCCATGGTGCTTGGCGAAGCCCTGCTGGATTGCCACGCTCCTCCACCACCACCACGCCGTTGTGCTGCTGTTGGATGGAGTCTTCCTCAACCTCTCCCTCTCTCCTTGCTGGATCAAGGCGTGGGAGACGTCACCGGGCTGTACGTGTGTTGAACGCGGAGGTGCCGTCCGTTCGGCACTAGGATCATCGGTGATTTGAATCACGACGAGTACGACTCCATCAACCCCGTTCACTTGAACGCTTCCGCTTAGCGATCTACAAGGGTATGTAGATGCACTCTCTTTCTACTTGTTGCTGGTCTCACCATAGATAGATCTTGGTGACACGTAGGAAAATTTTGAATTTCTGCTACGTTCCCCAACACCGTCATCCTGCCGCCTACTACCCTCGTCGTCGCTGCCGTTGTCCTCCTCGTCACTCCCGCCCGAGGAGGAGTCTTCGCTATCAGAAGAGCTCTCCACACAGCACCTTGCACGGGTCCCAAAGCACCCGAAGACCTTGACGGAGAGAAGGCCACCCTCCATCAGCTTAAAATGGAGAGTGAGCCCCTCCGTCAAGCGGTGGATATGGGCAAACATCTTCCATCCCCGACGAAGATACATCACGTGAGGGACGGGGAAATCAACGCGGGCCCGCGTGCTACTGATCGCGCAGCCCCTCATGTGCAGCCACAATGACTCCGGCGGATCCAGCTCCATCTCCCGCGCGAATGGAGTCGGGAGACGAAGGCGACGGCGAGGCGGCCGGCGTAGACTGACGAAGAACTCGCAAGGGTCATCCCCAACGTGGCCCTCCATGGAGGGAAGAACTGCTGGCGGAGGCGAGGTCGGCACGCCGCCCTGTCCTCCTCTTCCCCGAGCGCCTCGGCCGCGCCGACGGCCTCGCCCCTCCCCCTTCCCCTCGCGGTTGGCTCTGCCACCGCGGGTGCAGGAGAAGGAGGGATGCGTTGTCGAGCGGCGACCCTCGCCGCCACCGTTGACGGACCAGGATTCCATCTCTCCATGACAGATGGAAGGGAGGAGCAGAAGCTGAAGGAAGGAGGAGATGAAGGAATGTGGGACACCATCCCCCCTCCCACTCTTTATAAAGGAACAGGGTGGGGGCTCGGCCGCCCCGCTCAGCCAATCAAGACGCGGAAGGCGCAGGGAACTGGGACTGACCCGCCGCCCCAGCCCGCGGTGGCCCGGTTTCCCGCCTCCACCATTCACCACCCCAAGAGCATAAGGGCCGCGTGGCAGGCGTGCAGGACCGAGGCGACGGGTGAGGCGACCTCTCCCCACCCCGTGATCGTGGGGAGTGGACGCCTTGAAGACCACGCCTTGGCCCCGTTCAGTAAATGGGCCACGCCTCCACGCTTCCCTCCATTTATGGGGAAGGCGGAAACTGCCCCCTTTACTATGACGTGACGCATGCATGCAGAGCTCAGCCCCACGCATGCCACCCACATCACACACGCCTCCCCACGCTGCGCCACGCGCGGGAAGCATGGGAAGCGCAGCGCGCGAAGAGACTTACCACGGTAAAAACCACCCCGCCTGCCCACGCACCATTTTTGGGCCTAGCCCAACGACGCGATTGCGCTTACGTGTGGCCCAGGCCCGGGGGCTCCTGTCGGTGTACAAAAAGAGGGGTACGCTTTTTGTACCCCTATAACTGTGCACGGGCAGTCTGAGCCACGGGCACCACCACACCGAGTAAGGCAAGGGAGGTGAGCCAAGGTAAGGCCGAAGCTCAGGAGAAGCAGAACGACGCCAAGACCAAGACCACAAAGAGCAAAGGGGACGAAGCGGACTCCCCCCCGGCAAGACCCTTGCCGGGAGGCGGTTTTAGCAAACCCGGCAAGACCCTTGCCGTGGCGGCTCGCCCCACACCTACGGAGTGAGTCACCCTTGAGTCCACTGCCCCCATGGGGCAAGGATTCGGGAGACATCCCCGTGGTGGCATGTAGATCTTTATGAAGACATTCAAGATCAGATACACCCTTTAGAAGATGATGATCCTTAGCGGGATCCCAGCCAAGGAGGACCACAAGGCCCCCGGCAAGACCCTTGCCGGGGATGACAGCAGGCGCCACGGCAAGACCCTTGCCGGGGCCCCGGCAAGGCCCTTGCCAAGAACACCCGTAAGGTCACTATCAGGCCCACGCCAGTCAAACCTCCACCGCTGTTCGCATGCAGCTGCCGACCCAACCAGCTGGGCAGGCACCTGCGTGGCGGCATGCGGATCTTCGTGGAGACCCACCACTGCGCCACCTCAGCTGCCAGCCTGCCTACATGGCACTGCAGGCACCGCTGGCCAGGGCGCGTGTCGACACGAGAGGGAGCGGCGACGGACAAGACAGGGCTCTCCCCCGTCCCCGATAAAGCAAGGACACCTAGTCAAGACGCATTAAATGCGCCTTGTCTTGTACTACGAGGGATAACCTCACATCACTGTACCCTTTCCACCTCCTGTGTGCCACTGTGGCAAACCCCTTTCCTATAAAAGGAGGCCCGAGGCAACCAGGAGGAGGATTCGGCTTTTTGGAGCTCCTCACGCCCCATAGCTAGCTCAAGAACACACATATACAATCCACCAAAGCAGGAGTAGGGTTTTACGCATCCCCGCGGCCCGAACCTGGATAAACAAACCGTGTGCTATCTGTTTGATCCGCTCTTCGCACGACCCCGCGCCCCGCAACCGTAGTAGGGATTCTTGTGATCCCATAGGTGTCGTTCCCACCGACATTTTCTCTCTATCTTCTGCAGTGGACGGGCATTGAGTCTGACTCAACTTCACACCTTGTAACACAGGCAAGAACCCTTTCTTTGACTGATCCATTTTGAACTTCTTCAAAACTTTATCAAGGTATGTGTTTTGTGAAAGTCCAATTAAGCGTGTTGATCTATCTATATAGATCTTGATGCCTAATATATAAGCAGCTTCACCGAGGTCTTCCATTGAAAAATTCTTATTCAAGTATCCTTTTATGCTATCTAGAAATACTATATCATTTCCAATCAACAATATGTCATCCACATATAATATTAGAAATGCTACACAACTCCCACTCACTTTCTTGTAAATACAGGCTTCTTCGAAAGTCTGTATAAAACCATATGCTTTGATCACACTATCAAAGCGTATATACCAACTCCGAGATGCTTGCACCAGTCCATAAATGAATCGCTGGAGCTTGCACACATTGTTAGCACCTTTAGGATCGACAAAACCTTCTGGTTGCATCATATACAACTCTTCTTTAAGAAATGCATTAAGAAATGCAGTTTCGACGTCCATTTGCCAAATTTCATAATCATAAAATGTGGCAATTGCTAACATGATTCGGACAGACTTAAGCATCGCTACGGGTGAGAAGGTCTCATTGTAGTGAACTCCTTGAACTTGTCGAGAACCTTTCCCAACAAGTCGAGCTTTGTAGACAGTAACATTACAATCAACGTCAGTCTTCTTCTTGAAGATCCATTTATTCTCTATGGCTTGCCGATCATCGGGCAAGTCAACCAAAGTCCACACTTTGTTCTCATACATGGATCCCATCTCAGATTTCATGGCCTCGAGCCATTTATCAGAATATGGGCTCATCATCGCTTCCTCATAGCTCGTAGGTTCGTCATGGTCTAGTAACATGACTTCCAGAACAGGATTACCGTACCACTCTGGTGTGGAACGTATTCTGATTGACCTACGAGGTTCGGTAGTAACTTGATCTAAAGTTTCATGATCATCATCATTAGCTTCCTCACTAATTGGTGTAGGCATCACAGGAACTGTTTTCTGTGATGAACTACTTTCCAATTCAAGAGAAGGTACAATTACCTCATCAAGTTCTACTTTCCTCCCACTCACTTCTTGCGAGAGAAACTCCTTCTCTAGAAAGGATCCACTTTTAGCAACAAAGATCTTGCCTTCGGATCTGTGATATAAGGTGTACCCAACAGTTTCTTTTGGGTATCCTATGAAGATGCACTTCTCCGATTTGGGTTCGAGATTATCAGGCAGAAGCTTTTTCACATAAGCATCACAACCCCAAACTTTAAGAAACGACAACTTAGGTTTCTTGCCAAACCACAGTTCATATGGTGTCGTCTCAACGGATGTAGATGGTGCCCTATTTAACGTGAATGCAGTTGTCTCTGATGCATAACCCCAAAATGATACCATATCTAATTAAGTATTGTTGCAACGTTTGGACACACCATTACGCTGTGGTGTTCCAGGTGGCATGAGTTGCGAAACTATTCCACATTGTTTTAAATGAAGACCAAACTCGTAAATCAAATACTCGGCTTCGCGAACAGATCGTAGAAACTTTATTTTCTTCTTACGATGATTTTCCACTTCACTCAGAAATTCTCTAAACTTTTCAAATGTTTCAGACTTGTGTTTCATTACGTAGATATACCCATGTTTGCTCAAATCATCTGTGAAGGTCAGAAAATAACGATACCCACCGCGAGCCTCAACACTCATCGGACCGCATACATCGGTATGTATTATTTCAATTAAGTCAGTGGCTCGCTCCACTGTTCTGGAGAACAGAGTCTTGGTCATCTTGCCCATGAGGCATGGTTCGCAAGCATCAAATGATTCATAATCAAGTGATTCCAAAAGTCCATCCGCATGGAGTTTCTTTCTTTACACCAATATGACCTAAACGGCAGTGCCACAAATATGTTGCACTATCATTATCAACTTTGCACCCTTTGGCATCAATATTATGAATTTGTGTATCACTACGATCAAGATTCAACATAAATAGACCACTCTTCAAGGGTGCCTGACCATAAAAGATATTATTCATATAAATAGAAAAACATTATTCTCTGATTTAAATGAATAACCGTCTCGCATCAAACAAAATCCAAATATAATGTTCATGCTCAACGCTGGGACCAAATAACAATTATTCAGGTCTAAAACTAATCCCGAAGGTAGATGTAGAGGTAGCGTGCCGACGGCGATCACGTCGACCTTGGAACCATTTCTGACGCGCATCGTCATCTCGTCCTTAGCCAATCTTCGCTTAATCCGTAGCCCCTGTTTCGAGTTGCAAATATTAACAACAGAACAAGTATCAAATACCCAGGCGCTACTACGAGCATTAGTAAGGTACACATAAATAACATGTATATCAAATATACCTTTGTTCACTTTGTCATCCTTCTTATCCGCCAAATACTTGGGGCAGTTCCGCTTCCAGTGTCCAGATGGAGAAGGAGAAGGAAAGGGGGGCCGTGCCCCCTCTGAAGGAAATATGCCCTAGAGGCAATAATAAAGTTATTGTTTATTTCCTTATATCATGATAAATGTTTATTATTCATGCTAGAATTGTGTTAACCGGAAACTTAGTACATGTGTGAATACATAGACAAACTGAGTGTCGCTAGTATGCCTCTACTTGACTAGCTCGTTAATCAAAGATGGTTAAGTTTCCTAGCCATGGACAAGAGTTGTTATTTGATGAACGGGATCACATCATTAGAGAATGATGTGATTGACTTGACCCATCCATTAGCTTAGCACGATGATCGTTTAGTTTGTTGCTATAACTTTCTTCATAACTTATACATGTTCCTATAACTAAGAGATTATGCAACTCCCGGATACCGGAGGAACACTTAGTGTGCTATCACACGTCACAACATAACTGGGTGACTATAAAGATGCTCTACAGGTGTCTCCGATGGTGTTTGTTAAGTTGGCATAGATCGAGATTAGGATTTGTCACTCCGTGTATTGGAGAGGTATCTCTGGGCCCTCTTAGTAATGCACATCACTATAAGCCTTGCAAGCAATGTGACTAATGAGTTAGTTACGGGATGTTGCATTACGAAACGAGTAAAGAGACTTGCCGGTAACGAGATTGAACTAGGTATTGAGATACCGACGATCGAATCTCGGGCAAGTAAAAAACGATGACAAAGGGAACAATGTATGTTGTTATGTGGTTTGATCGATAAAGATCTTAGTAGAATATGTAGGAGCCAATATGAGCATCCAGGTTCCGCTATTGGTTATTGACCGGAGATGAGTCTTGGTCATGTCTACATAGTTCTCGAACCCGTAGGGTCCGCACGCTTAGCGTTCGATGACGATCGGTATTATGAGTTTATGTGTTTTGATGTACCGAAGGTTGTTCGGAGTCCTGGATGAGATCATGGACATGAGGAGGAGTCTCGAAATGGTCGAGACATAAAGATTGATATATTGGAAGGTTATATTCGGACACCGGAAGGGTTCCGGGGTCATCGGATAAATACCGGAGTACCGGGGAGTTACCGGAACCCCTAGGGGTCAATGGGCCTTCATGGGCCTTAGTGGAAATAGAGGGTAGCAAGGGAGCTGTGGGGCGCGCCCCCTAGGCCCAAACCGAATTGGTTTAGGGCTTGGGGGCGGGCCCCTCTTTCCATACCCTCCTAGTTGGAGTAGGAAAGGGAGAACCTACTCCTAGTAGGAGTAGGATTCCCCCTTGGGGCGCACCCTATGAGGCCGCCGGCCCCCTCTCCTTGCTCCTTTATATATGGGGGCATGGGGCACCCTAGAACACACAAGTTGATCATTGATCCCTTAGCCGTGTGTGGTGCCCCCTCCACCATAATCCACCTCGATCATATCGTCGTAGTGCTTAGGCGAAGCCCTGCGCCGGTAGATTCATCATCACTGTCATCACGCTATCGTGCTGACAAAGCTCTCCCTTGACACTCAACTGGATTGAGAGTTCGTGGGACGTCACCGAGCCAAATGTGTGCAGATCGCGGAGGTGCCATACTTTCGGTACTAGGATCGGTCGGATCGTGAAGACGTACGACTACATCAACCGCGTTGTCATAACGCTTCCACTTACGGTCTACGAGGGTACGTGGACAACACTCTTCCCCTCTCGTTGTTATGCATCACCATGATAGATCTTGCGTGTGCATAGGATTTTTTTTGAAATTACTGCATTCCCCAACAGTGGCATCCGAGCCAGGTCTATGCGTAGATGTTATATGCACGAGTGGAACACAAAGGAGTTGTGGGCGTGGGTATATACATATTGCTTGTCGTCACTAGTTGATTCTTGATTCAGTGGTATTGTTGGATGAAGCGGCCCAGGCCGACATTACGCATATGCTTACGCGAGACTAGTTCTACCGATGTGCTTCGCACACAGGTGGCTGGTGGGTGTCAGTTTCTCCAACTTTAGTTGAATCAGATTCAATGAACAGGGCATGTTGTGGTTTTTGATGCGTAGGTAAGAACGGTTCTTGCTCAGCCCGTAGCAGCCATGTAAAACTTGCAACAACAAAGTAGAGGACGTGTAACTTGTTTTTGCAGGGCATGTTGTGATGTGATATGTTCAAGACATGATGCTAAATTTTATTGTATGAGATGATCATGTTTTGTAACACAAGTTATCGGCAACTTGCAGGAGCCATATGATTGTCGCTTTATTGTATGAAATGCAATCGCCATGCAATTGCTTTACTTTACCACTAAGCGGTAGAGATAGTTGTAGAAGCAATAGTTGGCGAGATGACAACGATGCTTCAATGGAGATCAAGGTGTCAAGCCGGTGACGATGGTGATCATGACGGTGCTTTGGAGATGGAGATCAAAAGCACAAGATGATGATGGCCATATCATATCACTTATATTGATTGCATGTGATGTTTATCCTTCATGCATCTTATTTTGCTTAGTTCTACGGTAGCATTATAAGATGATCTCTCACTAAATTTCAAGTTATAAGTGTTCTCCCTGAGTATGCATCGTTGCTACAGTTCATCGTGCCAAGACACGACATGATGATCAGGTGTGATAAGCTCTATGTTCACATACAACGGGTGCAAGCCAGTTTTGCACATGCAGAATACTCGGGTTAACCTTGACGAGCCTAGCATATGCAGATATGGCCTCGGAACACTGAGACCGAAAGGTCAAGCGTGAATCATATAGTAGATATGATCAACATAGTGATGTTCACCATTGAAAACTACTCCATCTCACGTGATGATCAGACATGATTTAGTTGATATGGATCACGTGATCACTTAGATGATTAGAGCGATGTCTATCTAAGTGGGAGTTCTTAAGTAATTTGATTAATTGAACTTTAATTTATCATGAACTTAGTACCTGATAGTATTTCGCATGTCTATGTTGTTGTAGATAGATGGCCTGTGATGTTGTTCCGTTGAATTTTAATGCGTTCCTAGAGAAAGCTAAGTTGAAAGATGATGGTAGAAACTACACAAACTGGGTCCGTAACTTGAGGATTATCCTCATTGCTGCGTAGAAGAATTACGTCCTGGAAGCACTGCTAGGTGATAAACCCACTGCAGGAGCAACGCCAGATGTTGTGAACACCTGGCAGATCAAAGCTGATGACGGCTTAGAACCGGGACTTCAACGATGTTTTGAACGTCATGGAGCATATGAGATGTTCGAGGAGTTGAAGTTAATATTTCAAGCAAATGCCCAGATTGAGAGATATGAATTCTCCAATAAGTTCTACAACTGCAAAATGGAGGAGAATAGTTCGGTCAGTGAACATATACTCAGAATGTCTGGGTGCCACAACCACTTGACTCAGCTGGGAGTTAATCTTCCTGATGATAGTGTCATTGACAGTGTTCTTCAATCACTGCCACCAAGCTACAAGAGCTTTGTGATCAACTATAATATGCAAGGGATGGATAAGACGATTCCTGAGCTCTTCGCAATGCTAAAGGCTGCAGAGGTAGAAATCAAGAAAGAGCATCAAGTGTTGATGGTCAATAAGACCACTAGTTTCAAGAAAAAGGGTAAATGGAAGAAGGGGAACTTCAAGAAGAACAGAAAGCCAGTTGCTTCTCAAGTGAAGAAACCCAAGTCTGGACCTAATCCTGAAACTGAGTGCTTCTACTGCAAAGGCACTGGTCACTGGAAGCGGAACTGCCCCAAGTATTTGGCGGAGAAGAAGGATGGCAAAGTGAAAGGTATATTTGATATACATGTTATTGATGTGTACCTTACTAATGCTCGTAGTAGTGCCTAGGTATTTGATACTAGTTCAGTTGCTAACATTTGCAACTCGAAACAAGGGCTACGGATTAAGCGAAGATTGGCTAAGGACGAGGTGACGATGCGCGTGGGAAATGGTTCCAAAGTCGATGTGATCGCCGTCGGCACGCTACCTCTACACCTACCTTTGGGATTAGTTTTAGACCTAAATAATTGTTATTTGGTGCCAGCGTTGAGCATGAACATTATATCTGGATCTTGTTTGATGCGAGATGATTATTCATTTAAATCGGAGAATAATGATTATTCTATTTATATGAGTAATATCTTTTATGGTCATGCACCCTTGATGAGTGGTCTATTTTTACTAAATCTTGATAGTAGTGATACACATGTTCATAGTATTGAAGCCAAAAGATGCAGAGTTGATAATGATAGTGCAACTTATTTGTGGCACTGTCATTTGGGTCATATTGGTGTAAAGCGCATGAAGAAACTCCATTCTGATGGACTTCTAGAATCACTTGATTATGAATCACTTGGTACTTGCGAACCATGCCTCATGGGCAAGATGACTAAAACTCTGTTCTCTGAAACAATGGAGCAAGCAACAGAGTTATTGGAAATCATACATACGGATGTATGTGGTCCAATGAACATTGAAGCTCGCGGCGGATATCGTTATTTTCTCACCTTCACAGATGATTTGAGCAGATATGGGTATATGTACTTAATGAAACATAAGTCTGAAACATTTGAAAAGTTCAAAGAATTTCAGAGTGAAGTGGAAAATCATCGTAACAAGAAATTAAAGTTTCTACGATCTGATCGTGGAGGAGAATATTGGAGTTATGAGTTTGGTCTTCATTTGAAACAATGCGGAATAGGTTCGCAACTCACGCCACCCGGAACACCACAACATAATGGTGTGTCCGAACGTCGTAATCGTACTTTACTAGATATGGTGCAATCTATGATGTCTCTCACTGATTACCGCTATCGTTTTGGGGTTATGCTTAGAGACAGCTGCATTCACGTCAACTGGATTGAGAGTTCGTGGGACGTCACCGAGCCAAATGTGTGCAGATCGCGGAGGTGCCATACTTTCGGTACTAGGATCGGTCGGATCGTGAAGACGTACGACTACATCAACCGCGTTGTCATAACGCTTCCGCTTACGGTCTACGAGGGTACGTGGACAACACTCTTCCCCTCTCGTTGCTATGCATCACCATGATAGATCTTGCGTGTGCGTATGAATTTTTTTGAAATTACTGCGTTCCCCAACACCCTCCCCTTGTCCAATTCGGACTCCCCATGGGGGGGAGCCACCTCCTTGTGGGCTGCCTTGCGTCCCTCCTATGGCCCATATGGCCCATATCTTCCCCCAGGGGGTTCCGGTAACCCCCTCCCCAGTACTCCGATATGTACTCGATACATTCCGAAACACCTCTGGTGTCCGAATACTATCGTCCAATATATCAATCTTCACCTCTTGACCATTTCGAGACTCCTCGTCATGTCCGTGATCTCATTCGGGACTCCGAACAATCTTAGGTCATCAAAACACATAACTCATAATACAAATCATCATCGAACGTTAAGCGTGTGGACCCTACGGGTTCGAGAACTATGTAGGCCTGACCGAGACACATCTCCGGTCAATAACCAACAGCGGAACCTGGATGCTCATATTGGTTCCTACATATTCTCCGAAGATCTTTATCGGTCAAACCGCAATGACAACATGTGTCATTCCCTTTGTCATCGGTATGTTACTTGCCCGAGATTCGATTGTCGGTATCTTCATACCTAGTTCAATCTCATTACCAGGAAGTCTCTTTACTCGTTCCGTAATGCATCATCCCGCAACTAACTCATTAGTCACTTTGCTTGCAAGGCTTATCATGATGTGCATTACCGAGAGGGCCCAGAGATACCTCTCCGATACTCGGAGTGACAAATCCTAATCTCGATCTATGCCAAAAAAAACACCTTCAGAGATACCTGTAGAGCATCTTTATGACCACCCAGTTATGTTGTGACGTTTGATAGAACACAAGGTATTCCTTCGGTATTCGGGAGTTACATAGTCTCATAGTCAAAGGAATATGTATAAGTCATGAAGAAAGCAATAGCAATAAAACTTAATGATCATTTTGCTAGGCTAACAGATGGGTCTTGTCCATCACATCACTCTCCTAATGATGTGATCCCGTTCGTCAAATGACAACACATGTCTATGGTTAGGACACTTAACCATCTTTGATTAACGAGCTAGTCTAGTAGAGGCATACTAGGGACACTATGTATTGTCTATGTATTCACACATGTATCAAGTTTCCGGTTAATACAATTCTAGCATGAATAATAAACATTTATCATGATATAAGGAAATATAAATAACAACTTTATTATTGCCTCTAGGGCATATTTCCTTCAGGAATTGTGTTTCGTCGACTCCCCTAGGGTTTCTGGAATATTTGGGTATTCATAGAGCTGAGAGGCGGTGGAGAGGACTCGCATGGGCCTCACCATCCACCTGGGCGCGCCAGGGGCCTCTAGCGCGCCCTGGTGGGTTCTGGCCCCACAGGCCTCCCCTCTAGCGATTCCTTGGCTCCCAAGTTGTCTTATGGTCCAAAAAAATCTCCAAAAAGTTTCATGGCATTTGGACTTTGTTTAGTACTGATATTCTGCGAAAAAACAAACAAAAAATAGCAACTGGCACTGGGCACTATGTCAATAGTTAGTCCCAAAAAATGATATAAAGTTGCTATAAAATGAATATAAAACATCCAGGAATGGTAATATAACATCATGTAACAAAAAAATTATAGATACGTTGGAGACGTCTCAGTGCTTCTGCCCCGAGCCATACCTGGAGGCCAAAGATGAATTCATTTGTGTCCATGGGATGAGGTTGTTCCAATTCGTAATAAACGACTGGAAGGTGAAGAAATTGGATGGGAATTCCTTATCCTTATGGGTATGGACATCCTTGGCTTTGTTTACTCCAAGATATTTACATATGCATAATTATTGCCGTCTATTTTCTTCACAAGATATTCATTGATCAACGATTTTACATGCTTCTATACATTCATACTGTATTTGTGATTCCTATAATTTGTCCATTCTTGGTTTTCTTAGGAGGTTCTATAGTTGCTAGCAGTCTACTTTTGCTTAAGAAAAATTCATTGTTGATGCACGTGTGGCCTCACTCCACGCCCCAGTTTTCTGCTTGGTGATGTTTTACCTCTCCTTTGCCTATCTCATGTTCTTCTTAGTTTTTTTGTACAATGGGGGATAAATGGTAGTTTGACTGTGTAAAAATGTATGTGAGTTCCTTCAGAAAAGCATTGGCATTTGAAATATATGGAACTATTATTTTATTTAGCTATAAGACATTTTAAATGGACCATGACACTCCTAAATTTGTGTTTATGAAGATTGACATCAAAGTTTCTCCAATATATGTATGTGAGTTCCTTCGAAAAAGCATTGGCGTTTGGTATATATGGAACTATTATTTTATTTGGCTATAAGACATTTTAGATGGACTATGACACTCCTAAATTTCTATGTATGAAGATTGAATATGTGGATTGGCATTAAAGTTTCTCCAGTAGCTCTTGCAAATGAAACTATTCCCATGCATGTACAAATATACCTAGTCATGCCATGTACATAAACAAGTAAAAACAAATAGCATTGACCAAAATCAATTATCAAACTGGTATATGATTGACTGTAATTGACAAATCTATCTATAAATAGAGGTACGAATGGATAAGATCTAAAGCATACACCTCTAGCTCTCTTTCACTTCACATAACAAGCAACCCAACAAGCACACTACCAGACTTCCAATCGCACAACCAAACATCTTCCTATCCGAACTCCTTCCCGGTAGCAATGTTGTCCAGGTCCTTGCATAATTAGCAATGACACCACGCTCTTTCACGTGAAAAACAACTTCCTTGCATGTTGCTATGATCTCCCTAGCTTCTACAAATAATAAAGTATAAGGACCTGCATGAACTCACTGAATACAAAAATAATGTCACGCCATCAGCAGGCTTTCAAACGGATTGTTCGGTTTCCCACATTTAAAAAACAACATTAGCACGCGCACACAGGCTTTCTAATGGGCGCGGCATGCCACCGCGCCTCTGCCTGCTAGTATTGTATTGTTACCACTAAGGATAAAATAATGTGGTTTTGTCATATTGATTGACTTCCTGTCGACATTATGTCATCTTGCTTATTGTGATACTATGCTTCCTACAGACTTAATACCTTGAGACGCATGCTAGATAGCAGTTTTGGGGTGAAGTATTAGTAGTAGATGCAGTTGGATTAATGATCTACTTATCACGGACGTAACGCCTATATGGCATTATGCCATGAGTGATCATAGTGATGAATATTGCAATTCGATCAATTGCCCAACTATAATTTATTTACCATGCCATTCGCCTGTTTGCGAGAGAGATGCCACTAGTGAACCTATGCCCCATGGGTCTATTCTCCATTACTAAATTCTGTTGGGAAACATAGTAGAAAACAAAAAAATCGTCCTACAATCGAATTAGGAACACTATGAAGATTCATATAGAGGTTTAGGTCAGATCATTACCAACTCCGACTTTTAGCTGAAGAAGAAGAGTCGGCGTAGATCGTACTGAAGTCCCTTGAACCATTCATGAACGATCCCTCGAATGGAAGACCAAAAGCATGACCTCTCTACAGTTTGCAAGCGTACGGTCTTCATGATCCCACAAACTTTTGTCGTCCAGAGCTAATCGACATTGGAAAATTAGAGGGAGAAGATTAGAATCACACTGGACTTCTAATTATGAGGACTAGAGAGGATTAGACCTAGCTCTAATTGGATCAAGTAGAACTAAAGAACTAGAGGAGCCTCCAAAACTTGTGTCTATAAGGCTCAGATCCTCAGGTATATATAGGTTGGAGGAGAGAGGAGGGGGCGTCACAAGGGGAGAAGGTTTCCCTTCTCACTTGCGCCGGTCGGGAGGGCCGCCCTCAGGGCGCCTCCACGTATGGGCCTCATAGGCCCATTAACTTTTCCCTTACATGCCTTTTTAGTATTTTTCCTGGCCCGCTGATATTTAAATAATTATAAAGCTTATTAATCATTATTATAGCCTTTTATATTTAATTTAAGATCTCCAAAAACATTTTCCACCTATATATTTATTGACGGCATTACCCGGTAAACCCCAAAACTCTAGTAACCCTGAAACTCTTCCGGTCCCTCTCAAAATTATTTATAATATTAATGAAACAATTTTATAAATATTTTCTCATAACTCTTGCTCCACCAACACTTAGTAGATTGTCATCCCTCAAGCTTGTGACTCTGTAGGTTTGGTAAAACATAGACATGAACAAAAAGCCCCTTTGTTTAATGATCGATAATGTAACCATGGACATCCATATCAATCCCATACACGAATGACATTCGAGTGAACCTTTGGTTATCATATGCTATTCCTTTTGCTTGGCAATACTTTAAAAAGCAAATGTGATATGTATCGGTATCCTCTTGAGTCACTCTCATGCTCACTATACCGGTTTCCTCGTTACCGGTTTTGGTCTACTTTCTCATTGACATGTTCCGGCATCCATGTGACCTAGTCACCTATGTTTGGCCAGATGATGATGGATGCCATCACACCAAGAGGGCACTAAGAATATCTCTCCATTTTTGTCAAAGGATAAAATTCCACTCTTGAGCTATCTAGACCCTTGTCAGACTTTCTGATGAACCTGTAAGTTATCATTATGATCATCGTGTTACAGATGATGTTTGAGCAACCCCAAAGTCCATCATACGGTAAGAAGTGACTACGATATTCTCATGGTCTAAGGAACTAAAGCGTGTGTTAACTCTCTATGTTATAATGATTGACCGATGACTAAAACATCTCAAAGTACAACAAACAAGTTGGGTCAATTCAATATGACCGTTCTTCCAACGTCATATTCTCAAATTTGTT
Organism: Triticum dicoccoides; assembly: GCF_002162155.2. NCBI lineage: Eukaryota > Viridiplantae > Streptophyta > Magnoliopsida > Poales > Poaceae > Triticum > Triticum dicoccoides. Next base: position 618,690,369 of record NC_041388.1, on the reverse strand, counting down.
TTGGAACTATCATTACATTTAACGATATCCCAAGATCCGAAAAACATGATTAAAAACAACACTTGAGTTAGTCTTAGAGGCGAGACTAGAAATCAGAATTTACCATTTATCATTCCGCACGTGCATGTGTGTGTTGTGTGTGTAGTTATTTCTCACGTTGCTAGCTTGGGAGATTCGTACTACGTGTGAGTTGGTTGACCATTGTGTACCCTATGGCTTCAAAGATCAGATAGCCAAATAAACAATCTTTCACACTGATTCTGACTTGTACCCGACATCCAATGATCCATCTATAATGAAATCCATGTTCTCGCTCTCAATTTATGGTTTAGCCAATATATATTGTACAAGTTCATTCATTTGTTAATTTGAAATGCACAAAGCTAGGATATACTAGTATCAAACTTAGTAAAAATATCTATCCAGAAGATGGACTTACCCATGTGACTATGTAGGGGTGAGCCAACCATGGATTACCTCACGGCCCGAGATCAACTCAAGTAGAATAACAAAAAAGATGTACATGTCACTCTTCTCACTTGGCTGCCCAGACACATGGTACCTACAATCAAAACTACAAATGATGCGCATATAAGTTTAAGAATTCAATTTTCAAACCAACCAAATGAACCTAAAATATATGAAGCTCATGAGAAAGAGAGAAGGGGCCTTACTCTAGAAGTCTGGATCGACATATCTGAATGTCCCATGAGCTCCTCTTGATTGTTGAGGTCCATAAACCATTGGTGGCTGAAATCTAAAATTTTTGCTCACATATGTATGCTTGTCAAGTAAGATGTTGGTGCTCTTTAGATCTCGATGAATGGTTGGGTTGCATCCTTTATGAGATACTATATATATGAAACTAAAAATGTCTGAGAGAATAATAATTATGTGATACATGTGATTAAATGCGAGATTAACATGTCAAGGCGGAGGGGGGGCTTTGCCCCCACCCCTCAATATGTTGTGCAAGTCAACCAAGTGCATCATACCAAGATATTTGCTTAACCTATCTGCATTGCACAGAATATATTCTAGTCAACAAGATTTTCTGCACTAAAATCTATTAGTAGTAGGTACATAGGCGAGATAAATGATGATCCTTTGTATGTATCTATTTTTCTTTATAGTTGCATAAGCAACGAGTTCCTATCACTTCTAGTTGAGCATCTCACGGAACACCTGGCACACATTCAAACCATGAATATCATATAGGTTGACAATTCCCATGGGCATTTGCCAAGGAGCCTCCAACTAGAGCTCGACACTGATACATCTCCAACGTATCTATAATTTTTGATTGCTCCATGCTATATTATCTACTGCTTTGGACTATATTGGGCTTTATTTTCCACTTTTATATTATTTTTGGGACTAACCTATTAACCGGAGGCCCAGTCCAGAATTGCTGTTTTTTGCCTATTTCAGTGTTTCGAAGAAACAGAATATCAAACGGAGTCCAAACAGAAAAATCCTTTTTGGAACGTGATTTTCTTCTCGGATAAGACCCAGGAGACTTGGACCCTACTCCAAGAAGTACCGGAGGCGGTCACGAGGGTAGGGGGTGCCCCCCCCCTACAGGGCGCGCCCCCCTGCCTCGTGGGCCCCTCGGTGCTCCATCGATGTACTCCTTCCTCCTATATATACCCACGTACCCCCAAACGATCAGAACAGGAGCCAAAAACCTAATTCCACCGCCGCAACTTTCTGTATCCACGAGATCCCATCTTGGGGCCTGTTCCGGAGCTCCGCCGGAGAGGGCCGTCATCACGAAGGGCTTCTACATCATCATAGCCTCTCCGATGAAGTGTGAGTAGTTTACCTCAGACCTTCGGGTCCATAGTTAGTAGCTAGATGGCTTCTTCTTTCTTTTTGGATCTCAATACAATGTTCTCCCCCTCTCTTGTGGAGATCAATTCGATGTAATCTTCTTCTTTTGTGGTGTGTTTGTTGAGACCGATGAATTGTGGGTTTATGATCAAGTCTATCTATGAACAATATTTGAATCTTCTCTGAATTCTTTTATGTATGATTGGTTATCTTTGCAAGTCTCTTCGAATTATCCGTTTGATTTGGCCAACTAGATTGGTAGTTCTTGCCATGGGAGAAGTGCTTAGCTTTGGGTTCGATCTTGCGGTGTTCTTTCCCAGTGACAGAAGGGGCAGCAAGACACGTATTGTATCGTTGCCATCGAGGATAACAAGATGGAGTTTATTTCATATTGCATGAATTTATCTCTCTACATCATGTCATCTTGCTTAAAGCGTTACTCTGTTTTTAACTTAATACTCTAGATGCATGTTGGATAGCGGTCGATGAGTGGAGTAATAGTAGTAGATGCAAAATCGTTTCGATCTACTTGTCACGGACGTGATGCCTATATACATGATCATGCCTAGATATTCTCATAACTATGCTCAATTCTGTCAATTGCTCAACAGTAATTTGTTCACCCACCATAGAAAACTTATGCTCTCGAGAGAAGCCACTAGTGAAACCTATGGCCCCCGGGTCTATTCCCATCATATCAATCTCCATCACTTTTATATTGTTTTGCTATTTACTTTGCTTTTACTTTTTACTTTGCATCTTTATATCAAAAATACCAAAAATATTCTATCTATCAGATCCACTCTCGTAAGTGACCGTGAAGGGCTTGACAACCCCTAATCGCGTTGGTTGCGGGTAGCTATCGCTTTGTGCAGGTACGAGGGACTTGAGCATGGGCTCCTACTGGATTGATACCTTGGTTTCAAAAACTGAGGGAAATACTTACGCTACTCTGCTGCATCATCCCTTCCTCTTCAGGGGCAAGCTCAAGACGTAGCAGACACGAACTTCGTCTTTGATATCTTGGAACTTCCTCTGATACGGACGACCGCTGTGTACCCTGTTGACTCACACACCGGATAGCCAGATCAACAATCATTGACTCTGACTTGCACCTGACACCCAATGATCCATCGATGATGACATCCATGTTCTCGCTCTCAATTTGTCATTTAGCCAATATTTATTGTATAAGTTCTTTCATTTGTTGATGTCAAATGCATAAATCCAAGATATACTAGTATCAGACTTACGAAAAATATCTATCCACAAGATGGACTTACCCATGTGATTATGTTAGGAGTGAACCCACCATGGATTACCTCGCGGCCTGAGATTGGCTCAAGTAGAATAACAACCAAGCTGTAGATATCACTCTTCTCACTTAATTGCACAGACATATAGTACCTACTCATCAAAACTATACACATTTTGCATATAAGTTTAAGAACTCAATTTCCAAAATAACCAAATGAACCTACAATGTATGAAGCTCACGAGAAAGAGAGAAGGCACCTTACCATGGAAGTCTGGATCCACATATTTGAATGTCCCATGAGTCCCCCTTGACTCTTTAGGGCCATCAACCATTGGTGGAAAGAATCTACAAATTTTCCTCCCATGTTATTGTCAAGCAGGATGTTATGGCTCTTCAGATCTCGATGTACATCTTGTATGGACATACTCTATATTTGAAATTCAAAATGTCCGAGAAAAATTGTAATACCTTTCTTTAAATGCGGGATCAGCATGCAGCAAATGAGGGGGGATTGCCCCCACCCCCCAACATCTTGCGCAAGTCAAGCAAATGCATCATACCAGAGATATGCTCAACCTATTGCAAATAATATATTCTAGTGGGCAAGATTCTGCGCACTAAAATGTATTAGTATTAGGTACATAGACGGGATAAATGATGATCCTTTGTACGAGTATTTTTTTCTTTCTAGTCGCATAAGCAACGGTTCTTATCACTTCTAGTTGAGCATCTCACGGAACACTTAGTACATATTCAAACCATGAATATCATATGAGTCGATAGTTCCCATGAGCATTTGTTGGGGAGCCTCCAACTGGAGCTCGACACGAACCACGTCCTCGATATCTTTGGTGTGTACAATCATTGTGTACCATGTGTCCTCACACATCGGATAGCCAGATCAACAGTCTTCAACTCTAACTCGTACCTAACATCCAATGATCCATCGATGATGACATCCACTTTCTCGCCCTCGATTTGTGGTTTAGGTAGTATATATCATATAAGTCATTCATTTGTTAATGTCAAATGCATAGAGCCAGGATATAATTGTGTCAAACATAGGAAAAAACACATATCCATAAAACACACTTACCCATGTGACTTTGTTAGGTGTCATCCCACCATGAATTACCTCGCGGCCCGAGATCAGCTCAAGTAGAATAACACCAAAGCTATTGACGGTGTCCTGGACTAGGGGGTACTCACCACGTCATCTCCCGATCTGTTAGATTGGGCCGAGGACCCCCATGGCCGTATACTCATGGGCCAGTTCGGATAGCTGTCGCATACAAGGAAGATTCCACAAGACTTGGCGATCAAGACAAGGACTTCTCTCCACCGGCGTATTCGGCTAGGACTCTTGTTATCCTAGGCATCTGGTGCATTATATAAACCGAGGCCAGGATAGTCGATATATATATACATACAATTATACCATAGGCTAGCTTCTAGGGTTTAGCTTCTACGATCTCGTGGTAGATCAACTCTTGTAATACTCATATCATAAAGAACAATCAAGCAGGACGTAGGGTATTACCTCCATCAAGAGGGCCCGAACCTGGGTAAACATCGTGTCCCCTGCCTCCTATTACCATCCGCCTTAGACGCACAGTTCGAGACCCCCTACCCGAGATCTGCCGGTTTTGACATCGACATTGGTGCTTTCATTGAGAGTTCCGTTGTGTGATCGGTGATACGTCTCCAACGTATCTTTAATTTTTGATTGCTCCATGCTATATTATCTACTGTTTTGGACTATATTGGGCTTTATTTTCCACTTTTATATTATTTTTGGGACTAACCTATTAACCGGAGGCCCAACCCAGAATTACTGTTTTTGCCTATTTCAGTGTTTCGGAGAAACAGAATATCAAACGGAGTCCAAACGGAATAAAATCTTCGGGAACATGATTTTCTCACCGAACGTGATCCAGGAGACTTGGACCCTACTCTAGGGAGTCAAAGAGGAGGTCATGAGGGTGGGGGGCGCCCCCCACCCCTAGGGCGCGCCCCCCTGCCTCGTGGGCCCCTTGGTGCTCCACCGACGTACTCCTTCCTCCTATATATACCTACGTACCCCCAAACGATTAGAACAGGAGCCAAAAACCTAATTCCACTGCCGCAACTTTCTGTATCCACGAGATCCCATCTTGGGGCCTGTTCCGGAGCTCCGCCGGAAGAGGGCCGTCATCACGAAGGGCCTCTACATCATCCTAGCCCCTCCGATGAAGTGTGAGTAGTTTACCTCAGACCTTCGGGTCCATAGTTAGTAGCTAGATGGCTTCTTCTCTCTCTTTGAGTCTCAATACAAAGTTCTCCCCCTCTCTTGTGGAGATCTATTCGATGTAATCTTCTTTTTGCGGTGTGTTTGTTGAGATCGATGAATTGTGGGTTTATGATCAAGTCTATCTATGAATAATATTTGAATCTTCTCTGAATTCTTTTATGTATGATTGGTTATCTTTGCAAGTCTCTTCGAATTATCCGTTTGGTTTGGCCAACTAGATTGGTAGTTCTTGCCATGGGAGAAGTTCTTAGCTTTGGGTTCGATCTTGCAGTGTCCTTACCCAGTGACAGAAGCGGCAGCAAGGCACGTATTGTATCATTGCCATCGAGGATAACAAGATGGGGTTTATTTCATATTGCATGAATTTATCTCTCTACATCATGTCATCTTGCTTAAGGCGTTACTCTGTTTTTAACTTAATACTCTAGATGCATGCTGGATAGCGGTCGATGAGTGGAGTAATAGTAGTAGATGCAGAATCGTTTCGGTCTACTTGTCATGGACGTGATGCCTATATACATGATCATGCCTAGATATTCTCATAACTATGCTCAATTATGTCAATTGCTCAACAATAATTTGTTCACCCATCGTAGAATACTTATGCTCTTGAGAGAAGCCACTAGTGAAACCTATGGCCCCCAGGTCTATTCTCATCATATCAATCTCCATCACTTTAATCTTGCTTTTCTTTTTTACGTTGCTTTTACTTTTTACTTTGTATCTTTATACCAAAAATATTATATCTATCAGATCTCACTCTTGTAAGTGACCGTGAAGGGATTGACAACCCCTAATCGTGTTGGTTGCGAGTAGCTATCGTTTTGTGCAGGTACGAGGGACTTGAGTGTGGCCTCCTACTGGATTGATACCTTGGTTCTCAAAAACTGAGGGAAATACTTACGCTACTCTGATGCATCATCCCTTCCTCTTCGGGGTAAACCAACGCAAGCTCAAGACGTAGCAAGAAGGATTTCTGGCGCCGTTGCCGGGGAGTCTACGCAAAAAGTCAACATACCAAGTACCCATCGCAATCCCTATCTCTCGCATTACATTATTTGCCATTTTCATCTTGTTTTCCTCTCCCCCCCACTTCACCCTTGTTGTTTTATTCGCCCTCTCTCTCTCTATCCTCCCTCTCTATTTGCCTCTTTTCCCTCACCATGTCAGAACCAAAAAGAGTTGGGGGTTCTCTGCCAAGTTCTAGTGCTTTAGACAATCCTGCTATCTTATCTAAACTCATAAATCGGAATGCTATAGAACAACTTGCCGGAGTGATCAATGAGAACCTTAGTAATTTTGATGAAGATGATTCTAGAATTTTTCGTTATTTACTTGATGAATTTTTGAAAGATGCTTGGGATAGGCTGTTAAGGATCCGGGCTAGCTATGTACCCCAATATCAAATTGAGGTTTACTTAAAAAGCTTTTATGTTGGGCTACCCGCTTCATTCAAACAAGTTTTAGATTCTATTTTCGAGGGGGGTTTTCTTGAAGGGGACCCCATGGATACCTATGAGAGGATGAAAACTATATTTGCACACCCCATTAATGAGAAAACTGAAATCACATATCTCTTGTTTTCTTACCAAAACGAATCTATTAAAGAGATAAAAGCTAGCCTAGATGCCAATTTCCGCAACATTCTTAATCTTTCTTCTACCATTAATGGACATGTACTCTGTCAAAATTGAAATATTAATTCCATAGATAACAAGTTTGCTCTCTTTTTCTCAGAAACCAAAGATGGCAATACCTAGATCTATCCTCGCTTTTATGCCTAGCTAGGGGCGTTAAACGATAGCGCTTGTTGGGAGGCAACCCAATTTTATTTTTATTCCTTGCTTTTTGATCCTGCTTAGTAATAAATAAATTATTTAGCCTCTGTTTTGGTTGTGTTTTTTTGTTTAATTAGTGTTTGTGCCAAGTAGAACAGTTGGGAAGACTTGGGGAAAGTCTTGTTGAACTTGCTGTAAAAAACAGAAACTTTAGCGCTCACGAGAACTGCTGTTATTTTTATTTGAAGAGTGATATTTAGTTAATTATTTTTTAAGATAATTAATAGATAAATTCCTCAGGTCCAGCAATTTTTTTTAGAATTTTTGGGGTTCCAGATCTTGCGCTAGCTACATATTACTACAGACTGTTCTGTTTTTGACAGATTCTGTTTTTTGTGTGTTGTTTGCTTATTTTGATGAATCTATGGCTAGTAAAATAGTTTATAATCCATAGAGAAGTTGTAATACAGTAGGTTTAACACCAATATAAATAAAGAATGAGTTCATTACAGTACCTTGAAGTGGTCTGTTGTTTTCTTTCGCTAACGGAGCTCACGAGTTTTCTATTTTGAGTTTTGTGTTGTGAAGTTTTCAAGTTTTGGGTGAATTCTTTTGATGGATCATGGAACAAGGAGTGGAAAGAGCCTAAGCTTGGGGATGCCCATGGAACCCCCAAGATAATCCAAGGACACCAAAAAGTCAAAGCTTGGGGATGCCCCGGAAGGCATCCCCTCTTTCGTCCACTTCCATCGGTAATTTACTTGGAGCTATATTTTTATTCACCAACATGATATGTGTTTTTCTTGGAGCGTCTTGTATTATTTGTGTCTTTGTGTCTTAGTATGCCACAATCATCCTTGATGTACACACCTTTTGAGAGAGCCATACATGAATTAAAATTTGATAGAATACTCTATGTGCTTCACTTATATCTTTTGAGCTAAGTAGTTTTGCTCTATGTGCTTCACTTATATCTTTTGAGCTATGTAGTTTTGCTCTATGTGCTTCACTTATATCTTTTGAGCTAAGTAGTTTTGCTCTATGTGCTTCACTTATATCTTTGGAGCGTTATAATTTTGCTCTATGTGCTTCACTTAGATCTTTTAGAGCACGGTGGTGGATTTGTTTTAAAGAAACTATTGATCTCTCATGCTTCACTTAAATTATTTTGAGAGTCTCTTAATAGCATGGTAATTTGCTTAATAATAATATGCTTGGTATTCAAGATTTGTGAAACTTTCTTTTGAGTGTGTTGAATACTAAGAAAATATTGAAACATGATAATTGTTTTGAGATATGGAGGTGATAATATTAAAGTCATGCTAGTTGAGTAGTTGTGAATTTAAAGAATACTTGTGTTAAAGGTTGTGATTCCCGTAGCATGCACGTATGGTGAACCGTTATGTGATGAAGTCGGAGCATGATTTATTTATTGATTGTCTTCCTTATGAGTGACGGTCAGGGACGAGCGATGGTCTTTTCCTACCAATCTATCCCCCTAGGAGCATGCGCGTAATACTTTGCTTTGATAACATCTAGATTTTTGCAATAAGTATATGAGTTCTTTATGACTAATGTTGAGTCCATGGATTATATGCACTCTCACCCTTCCACCTTTGCTAGCCTCTCTAATACCGCGCACCTTTCGCCGGTATCATACACCTACCATATACCTTCCTCAAAACAGCCACCATACCTACCTATTATGGCATTTCCATAGCCATTCTGAGATATATTGTCATGCAACTTTCCACCATCTAGTTCATCATGACACATTCATCATTGTCATATTTCTTAGCATGATCATGTAGTTGACATAGTATTTGTGGCAAAGCCACCGTTCATAATTTTTTTCATACTTGTCACTCTTGATTCATTGCATATCCCAGTACACCGCCGGAGGCATCCATATAGAGTCATACTTTGTTTTAGAATCGAGTTGTCATCATTGAGTTGTAAATAAATAAAAGTGTGATGATCATCATTTAATAGAGCATTGTCCCAAAAAAAGGACAAAGAAAAAAAGGCCCGAAAAAGAAAATAAATAAAAAGGGGCAATGCTACTATCTTTTTTTCCACACTTGTGCTTCAAAGTAGCACCATGATATAGCGAGTCTCATATATTGTGCTTCAAAGTAGCACCATGTTCTTCATATAGAGAGTTTCATATGTTGTCACTTTCATATACTAGTGGGAATTTTACATTATAGAACTTGGCTTGTATATTCCAATGATGGGCCTCCTCAAGTGCCCTAGGTCTTCGTGAGCAAGCAAGTTGGATGCACACCCACTAGTTTCTTTTGTTGAGCTTTCATACATTTATAGCTCTAGTGCATCCGTTGCATGGCAATCCCTACTCACTCACATTGATATCTATTGATGGGCTTCTCCATAGCCTGTTGATACGCCTTGTTGATGTGAGACTATCTTCTCCTTTTTGTCTTATCCACAACCACCATTCTATTCCACCTATAGTGCTATATCCATGGCTCACGCTCATTTATTGCGTGAAGATTAAAAAGTTTTGAAAAAGTTGGAGTATGAAACAATTGCTTGGCTTGTCATCGGGGTTGTGCATAATTTAAATACTTTGTGTGGTGAAGATGGAGCATAGCCAGACTATATGATTTTGTAGGGATAACTTTCTTTGGCCATGTTATTTTGAGAAGACATAATTGCTTTGTTAGTATGCTTGAAGTATTATTATTTTTATGTCAATATAAAATTTTGTCCTGAATCTTTCTAATCTGAATGTTCATATTACAATTAAGAAGATTTGCATTGAAATTATGCCAAGTAGCACTTCGCATCAAAAATTCTCTTTTTATCATTTACCTACTCGAGGACGAGCAGGAATTAAGCTTGGGGATGCCTGGTACGTCTCCAACGTATCTATAATTTTTGATTGCTCCATGCTATATTATCTACTATTTTGGACTATATTGGGATTTATTTTCCACTTTTATATTATTTTGGGGACTAACCTATTAACCGGAGGCCCAGCCCAGAATTGCTGTTTTTTTGCCTATTTCAGTGTTTCGGAGAAACAGAATATCAAACGGAGTCCAAACGGAATAAAATCTTCGGGAACGTGATTTTCTTACCGAACGTGATCCAGGAGACTTGGACCCTACTCCAGGGAGTCAAAGAGGAGGTCACGAGGGTGGGGGGACGCCCCCCTTGGGCGCGCCCCCCTGCCTCGTGGGCCCCTCGGTGCTCCACCGATGTACTCCTTCCACCTATATATACCTGCGTACCCCCAAACGATCAGAACAGGAGCCAAAAACCTAATTCCACCGCCGCAACTTTCTGTATCCACGAGATCCCGTCTTGGGGCCTGTTCCGGAGCTCCGCCGGAAGAGGGCCGTCATCACGGAGGGCTTCTACATCATCCTAGCCCCTCCAATGAAGTGTGAGTAGTTTACCTCAGACCTTCGGGTCCATAGTTAGTAGCTAGATGGCTTCTTCTCTCTCTTTGAATCTCAATACAAAGTTCTCCCCCTCTCTTGTGAAGATCTATTGGATGTAATCTTCTTTTTGCGGTGTGTTTGTTGAGACCGATGAATTGTGGGTTTATGATCAAGTCTATCTATGAATAATATTTTAATCTTCTCTGGATTCTTTTATGTATGATTGGTTATCTTTGCAAGTCTCTTCGAATTATCCGTTTGGTTTGGCCAACTAGATTGGTAGTTCTTGCCATGGGAGAAGTGCTTAGCTTTGGGTTCGATCTTGCGGTGTCCTTACCCAGTGACAGAAGCGGCAGCAAGGCACGTATTGTATCATTGCCATCGAGGATAACAAGATGGGGTTTATTTCATATTGCATGAATTTATCTCTCTACATCATGTCATCTTGCTTAAGGCGTTACTCTGTTTTTAACTTAATACTCTAGATGCATGCTGGATAGCGGTCGATGAGTGGAGTAATAGTAGTAGATGCAGAATCGTTTCGGTCTACTTGTCATGGACGTGATGCCTATATACATGATCATGCCTAGATATTCTCATAACTATGCTCAATTCTGTCAATTGCTCAACAGTAATTTGTTCACCCACCGTAGAATACTTATGCTCTTGAGAGAAGCCACTAGTGAAACCTATGGCCCCCGGGTCTATTCTCATCATATCAATCTCCATCACTTTAATCTTGCTTTGCTTTTTACTTTGCTTTTACTTTTTACTTTGTATCTTTATACCAAAAATACCAAAAATATTATATCTATCAGATCTCACTCTCGTAAGTGACCGTGAAGGGATTGACAACCCCTAATCGTGTTGGTTGCGAGTAGTTATCGTTTTGTGCAGGTACGAGGGACTTGAGTGTGGCCTCCTACTGGATTGATACCTTGGTTCTCAAAAACTGAGGGAAATACTTACGCTACTCTACTGCATCATCCCTTCCTCTTCGGGGTAAACCAACACAAGCTCAAGACGTAGCAATCGGCAAAAGGATCAATGGCTCGCCCGCAGGTCAACTGCGATGCCGGCATCTTCGTCGCCGGCTCGACTGGTCACCTTGGCTCGACTAAGGACCGTACTCCATCTCCGATCGTCATGTTTGGACGGGGGGGCCTTCTTCAACATCAAATCCTATCTCTATCATGATCATAGAGGAATCATCCATGGAGCTTGAGGGCTCAACATCAACATTGCCCTCGGGCGGCCGTGCTGTTTTTATGGACAGCGAACTTGTATCCGCTGTCACCGCCTCCTCGAGCATCGGTTTGACGATTGCTTCGGTGGAATAGTGCGGAATTATGTCTACAACAGCCATGCAAAATTTCGTCGAGTTCCGATGGAGGAATCTCCAACAATCTATGATATACCGGAGCCCTGTCAAATCTGGATGGGAATCTAAATAAGTTTAGGGCGTGGTCTCCAGAGCCCAGCTCGGATGTCCTTTGGAAGATTCAACCAGTCATCTACTGCAGAATTCCCATATCTACCACCCATCCAAATTTCAGCTCGATCCGACGGTTCAAACTCCGGGAACCTTCCGATGAGTGGACCAATTTTCGGATCTGTTTTCAGCGCGAATACGGATCCGACCTGAATTCATGTTTCTTTATGAACATGATATTGGACAAGCTTTTTAGAGGAATTTTCTTCTAGGGTATTGTGCGTCGTTTTTAAACATGTGCCTGTAAAATTTTAAGCCTCCCCTGAGGTCATCTTCATCATCATGCTGGTGTCAAACCAGTCCGGCAATATTGCTCCAAGACTGCCAACCTACGCTAGACACGTCGTCACTTTGTTGAGCCGAGCTCAACTTCTTCGGATCATCATGTCAGCAAGCCGAACAAGAGTTCGGCATTGCGAAGGATAAATCATCACCAACATCGCCGCCCCACGGATTACACGGAGCGGGCACACCGGCGTCACCGCACGGTCACTTCATCAAGCCGGCATTGACCACGTCACGACCTGCATCGGTAGGGCCGCACTGTTGCTTCTTCAAGCCGGTGTCCATCACGCCGACCTACTTCGACTCATAGAATGACATCGAGGCTTCGACATCTCGGCTGGATCGGGGGCTTTGCCATCTCTTCATCAACCTACTCCGGAGACTTCAGCGTCACTAGCCGACCAGCTCCGTCACGTTAACTAGACCGAGGGCTTTGCCTCGGCGAGCCAACCTTTGCCAGCATCGCCATGCCGTCGCTTTATCGCCCATCAGGCAATGGGTGTGCGGATCGAGTCCCAATTTTGGGAATCACCTTTCTTCGGATTGCTACAACAAATAAACCAGGCGCTATTAATCCTAGTATTTTTTGCTTGTTTGGGTTCATTTTTCCCAAGGAATTATTACTATGGTTTGTCCATCATATGTACACAGGTCTATCAAATGGTGGCCGCATTAAAAACGGTCGCGTGGTGGTTCGGTCAGTTTCCGTACATAATTCGGCGAACTCCGCATCCGGAGCCTGGACCGCCTTGCAAATTCAAGCTTTGTCACGCCGTCACTGCGTCACGCTAACGCCCTGCATCGACATTGGCTTCGGCGCCATGCCACATTTCTTTAAATAAATTATTTTTGCATAAAGCAATTATGCAAGGATTATATATATATATATATATATATATATATATATATATATATATATATTATTATTATTTCTAGACCGCACTGTTTTATGTGTGCAGGTAATCGATTTTGACTGCGTTAGGTGGTCACTACTCCGGAGTGCCGAACTCCTTGCTCGGACACCTCGGGCCTGGGGGCTGGGACCTCGGCCATGCCGAGGACTACGAACCTTGTCGGATCTGTCATAGATCAATGGGCGTCTTCGTCCTGCCACAAGCCCGAATCGCGTCATCAACACCGAGCACATTAACCAGCTAAGTTGCTTTCATGCTAAAAAACTTTCAGGTTTAAATTTTGTTCGGTTCGACCAAGCATTATACTTTTTGGCACAAAGTTGTTTGTGACAAAGTTCCTTGCCAAAACTTTGTTTGTGACGCGCATATTCAAATACCCCGTTTATTTGGGGGGCTCCCTTGATGGAGCTTTTCCTCTTGCATATGATTATACTTGTACGGCTTCGTTCCTTGTTCGTGTATTACGCCACAATATGCACCATATTGCAAGCTGGGTTGCCTCACTCCTGTGTTTACCCCTACATTCCCGATTGTTCGGCTAGGGAGTAAAGGGAGCACCTCTACGATTGTCATGACCGGGTCATCCGAGCTCTGACCTTAGACTGGGTGAAGCCGAAAGTTAGCGCTCTTATTGTTTTCAATCATGGTCGGCACACAACGGAACTCATGAGTATAAAAAATCTATTGCACAAGTCTCATAGTAATAATGAGCACCGAAGAAAGGTATCGGTGGGGGTACTATTTTCTTCGAAGATGCTTCTTACACTTCGTCAGTAATATAGCATAAGTTCCCTGAGCGCACTTTGTCTGTTACAGCCTTATGGCCTGATTGCCTGGTCATCAGAAACACCGTCGATACTCTCGACAGGTGGAGTACATGACACTCTTCGGCCCTTGGCCGAAGAGGGAGAAGCCGACGGTCGGTTAAGATGCGTTTAAAGTTCGGGTGAACATAGATATGATATAAGTACTTCGGTACATACAATCATTATACATAAAACTCTTTTACCCAAGTCACCTGGGGGCTCTTAAAATTTATATGAGCTATTTTATAGTAAATGTGTTTTCTTCTTGGTCGTTGCAAAGTCTTTTTCTACCGCTCCTTTTTCGACTCGAGTGTATGGTCAATAGCCGGATAGCTTGTCTTCTCTCTGAAAGCCGCTTGAGTTTAGTTTGCTAAACTGACCTCGGAGAAGTACTCCGCCTTTGTGATAAATAGCTTGAAGCCATAGGCTGGCCCGCGTGAAGTCTTGAGATTGGATGTGTCATGTTAAAGCACGACAGAAGCACTTTTTTCTAAAGTCCAATTTTCAGATTGGCACCGAACACTTGATCTTATTTGGACGTCAGGTTTTCGCTGACGTTTTTTGGTTTTCCAAGCTTATGGCACTTTTAAACTATTTGTGTGTTTTCAGCACAAGTCTCGCAGTGCAACGCCGGACACCTTTAGAGATTCAGCAAAAACACTCTCGGATATTGCCATATATGCATCGGTTTCGAATTGTGTCTTCGGTCAATAGTTGGGTTGCCCAGCTCATGTGCTTGCCTCCTATGTTCCGCTTTGTTCGGCTAGGTGTGCAAAGGGAGAACCACTGCGATTGTGCTTCCAGCTTGCATGGTTAAGGACCTTAGTGGAGAAAGCCGAAAACTGACTGTCACAATAGGCGTAAACTGGTCAGCGATCCGATGACTATGTTAAATGACAGACCATTCATAACATTGGTCGAAGTGTTTACGGCTTGACCTCGGATGTCGCTGAACACTAACCAGAGGCTCATAGCTAGCTTCCCCAGTTTAAAGCTCCTATGACTAAGCGAAAGTTATAAACCCTGCATATCTGATTGCCTCATTTTCGCTAACACAACCGCCTTCGGGCACCGAGACGTCGGCTAAGGGTTGTTTTGTTATTGCGGAAACACCCTGCGTAGTATCTAAGGGGTAGAGGCTGACGATGGGCCACTATCGACTGATAAATGGTCGCAATGGAGTCAAAATAATGATGTAAAGTACTTGGATACATAGAATCATTACACATAATCTGTGGTTTTACTCTGGATATCGATCCTTAATTCGGCCACCCGTGCCCACATTAAGGCTCAGGGGCTACTGGGCTTTGCGCTCATTATTTAAAAATATTAAAGGGGCACATCGATCCCCTAATCTGGTGTTGCCACCCGACCAGTGTCTCGGGGGCTACTACGTTGGCAATCCAGTGCAAAAAATTTAAGTGCAATATAGCTTTCGAGGAGATTATGATCCTCTGGATTGGCCGGCCGCACCCAACCTGAGTCTCGAGGACTTTGCACACCGCTTTTTTTGTCCCGAAGTATTCTGCCAAGCTAGGAGTTGATCCTCAGGCCAATTTTGCAAATCAACCTGAGTCTCAGCGGCTACTGGGATCAGCAGTCTTAAGTCATCCTTCAGGTGCATCTCGGGTTTTAGACCGATACACACCTTGAGGGCTACTGGCTATATATCTCGGCAGAGACTAAATTGCACCAATCAAAAATATTGACAAAAAATCGACCCATAGTCGGGGTGGTGCACCACCCCGGAAGCAGTCCGGCATAAAGCTCGGGCGCTAGTGGCTGGCTCCATAGAGGGCATTTCTAGCATTAAGCTCAGCTAAACTCCTTTAACTTTTTTGAACCAAGGTGATTTATGACACCTGGGATATAGTCCGGCATTGGAGCTCGGATACAGTCCGGCGTTGGAGCTTGGACATAGTCCGGCACTGGAGCTCGGATACATTCCGGCGTTGGAGCTCGGAAGAGGTCCGACGTTGGTACTCGTCTGCAAAAGATACCTCGAATGCAGTCCGGCGTTGGAGCTCGGATGCAAGAGGACACTACCTCCCGGGAACAACTTCAAAACCCGAGGTGTGGCATAAAAATAACAAGGCATTGATAAAGGCCGGAAACTTAAAGGGGCTCCTCGGATACCCGACGTGTAAACTCTTCGGATGCACTTCGGCGATCCTCAAGATCGAAGATGAGAAGATTTGTTGAACCAGTTTTCAAGACCAACGACCGAAGATGAAGAACAGTTCGGAAGAATCGAGGAGCGTCCCTAACTTGAAGACCGGTTCAGGGGGCTACTGACAGTGTCCTGGACTAGGGGGTACTCACCACGTCATCTCCCGATCTGTTAGATTGGGCCGAGGACCCCTGAGGGAGTCCTAGATTAGGGGGTCTCCGGACAGCCGGACTATATCTTTCGACCGGACTGTTGGACTATGAAGATACAAGATTGAAGATTCGTCTCGTGTCCGGATGGGACTCTACTTGGCGTGGAAGGCAAGCTAGGCATTACGGATATGGATATCTCCTCCTTTGTAACCGACCTTGTGTAACCCTAACCCCTTCCGGTGTCTATATAAACCGGAGGGTTTTAGTCTGTAGGACAACATACAATCATACCATAGGCTAGCTTCTAGGGTTTAGCCTCTCCGATCTCGTGGTAGATCAACTCTTGTAATACTCGTATCATCAAGAATAAATCAAGCAGGACGTAGGGTTTTACCTCCATCAAGAGGGCCCAAACCTGGGTAAAACATCGTGTCCCCTACCTCCTGTTACCATCCGCCTTAGACGCACAGTTCGAGACCCCCTACCCGAGGTCCGCCGGTTTTGACACCGACATTGGTGCTTTCATTGAGAGTTCCTCTGTGTCATCCCCGTTAGGCTTGATGGCTCCTACTATCATCGATAGCGATGCAGTCCAGGGTGAGACTTTTCTCCCCGGACAGATCTTTGTGTTCGGCGGCGTCGCACTACGGGCCAACTCGCTTGGCCATATGGAGCAGATCGAAAGTTACGCCCCTGGCCACCAGGTCAGGTTTGGAAGCCTAAACTACATGGCTAATATCTGCGGAGACTTGATCTTCGACAGATTCGAGCCCCTGCTTTGTGCGCCACGCGGTCACGATGAGTACGATTTAACTCTACCATCAGACAGTGTTCAAGAAATCGCACCGGCAGCCGGTCCGACCCTCAATTCGGAGCCAGTTGCGCCATCCACAAATGGATGGATAGACCCCGCCACGGAGGCCGTCCCCTCTGCGGGGATTGAGCCGAATATCGACCTTACGCTTTACGAGAGCCGTGTTGCCAAACTGCCGGATCCTTCTCCGGCCACGGACTCCGAACCTCCTGCGCCCGTTCCTGTCGAATCCGATTGGGCGCCGATCATGGAGTTTACCTCCGTGGATATTTTTCAGCACTCGCCCTTCGGTGACATACTAAACTCATTAAGGTCTCTCTCCTTGACAGGAGAGTCCTGGCTGAACTATGTCCGGCAGGATTGGGATGCGGATGATGAAGAAATTCGCCGCCCACCCACCACCCACTTAGTAGCCACTGTCGATGACTTAACCGACATGCTTGACTTCAACTCCGAAGACATAGATGGTATGGACGACGATGCAGGAGACGAACAGGAACCACTGCCCACAGGGCACTGGACGCCCACTTCATCACATGACGTATACATGGGGGACACACCCAAAGAAAACAACGATGAGGAACGGAAGGACGCAGCGAAGGGTTGTTCCCTCGAGAAGCAGTCAAAGCGACAGCGTAAACGCCGCTCCAAATCCCACCTCAGCAGAAATAACGATCATATAGACCCAGCGATAGAGCAAGGTGAACCATCGCTCGACTAGGGTAACACGGGGAATCAAACCGAACAACCCGACTCCGTCGAAGATAACAGTCTGGACGAAACCACACCGGACAGGCACCAGGAGCAACATAACGCCCACCAAAGGCTTGTTGCCATGGTGAGGAGCCTGAAAAAATAGAAGCAAATGCTCAAGGCTGCACAAGACACACACAAAATCAAATGGAGTGAAGTACTCAAAACTGCAGCGAAGTACGGCAGTAACCGCCACACCAAGAGCTATCCGAAGCGAAAGTAGCTACCTGAATTTGATGAGGAGGCCTTAGATCCTCCACAATTAAAAAATAAAATGGCCATCCGGTCGGATAGACGACCTCATAGCCAACATAAAGCGACAAACGACGCTGCACACAAACCAGTATGCGATCCGCGTAAGGGCTCGCATCAAAAGGATGGCGCAAGCAGATCCATCTATGGACCACGCAAGCGCGCTCCAACATATAATGCAACACAACAAACATCTGAACACCACGGTACACCCAAATACAGGGGTGCCGCACACCCTCTATGTTTCACCGACGAGGTGCTGGATCATGAATTTCCAGAGGGATTCAAACCCGTAAACATAGAGGCGTACGACGGAACAACAGACCCTGGGGTCTGGATTGAGGACTACATCCTCCATATCCATATGGCTCGAGGAGATGATCTCCACTCCATCAAGTACTTACCCCTCAAGCTCAAAGGGCCAGCTCGACACTGGCTTAAAAGCCTCCCCGAAAACTCCATCGGAAGCTGGGAAGAGCTCGAAGACGCCTTTCGGGCAAATTTTCAAGGGACATATGTCCGACCACCGGATGCAGACGATTTAAGTCATATAACTCAACAGCCCGGTGAGTCAGCCCGAAAACTTTGGAACAAGTTCCTCACTAAAAAGAACCAAATAGTCGACTATCCGGACGCCGAAGCCTTAGCAGCTTTCAAGCATAGCGTTCGAGATGAATGGCTTGCCAGACACCTCGGTCAAGAAAAGCCAAGAACAATGGCAGCATTAACAAGCCTCATGGCCCATTTTTGAGCGGGCGAGGACAGCTGGTTAGCCCGATGCAGCACCAGCGACCCAAGTACATCCGAAGTCAGGGATGGAAACGGGAAACCACGACGCAGCAAGAATAAGCGCCGGAATAAAGAAGACAGCCCGAAGAGCATGGCGGTAAATGCCAGATTTAGAAGCTCTCGGCCAGGCCAGCAGAAGCCGCCCTCCAAAGGTAACAGAGACAAACTGTCCAGCCTAAACAAAATTTTGGACCAAATATGTCAGATCCATAGCACCCCTGATAAACCTGCAAATCATACCCATAGAGAATGTTGGGTCTTCAAACAGTCCGGCAAGCTCAACGCCGAACACAAGGGGCAGGATACACCAAGTGAAGACGAGGACGAGCCTCGCAAGCAAAGCACAGGGGAACAGAAGAAATTCCCACCAGAAGTCAAAACAGTCAATGTGTTACACGTGATAAAAGGGAGAAACAAAGCGGCACCTTTAGAGAAACATGCCCCAGGGTCTATCACCGCGGAGCTCCGCCACTGGTCGTCCCAACCGATCACCTTCGACCATCGGGATTACTCGGCAAGTATCTGGCGTGCGGGATGGGCTGCCTTGGTATTAGATCCAATAGTTGACGGATACGACTTCACACGAGTCCTGATGGACGGCGGCAGCAGTTTAAATCTGATATATCAGGACACAATCCGCAAAATGGGGATGGACCCAACAAAAATTTGCCGCAGCATTGCTACCTTTAAAGGAGTAACGCTAGGCCTGGAGGCTAATTGCAGGGGCTCTCTGTTACTAGAGGTTATATTCGGCTTCCCCGATAACTTCCGCAGCGAAAATTTAACTTTCCACGTCGCTTCGTTCCAAAGTGGCTATCAAGCACTACTCAGACGCGAAGCTTTCGCTCGCTTTAATGCAATACCGCATTACGCTTCCCTCAAGCTCAAGATGCCCGGTCCACGCGGCATCATTACAGTAAATGGAAATGTTGAGCGCTCCTTGCGCGCCGAAGACGGTGTGGCCGCCTTGGCCGCCGCACACTAAACGGCCTCACCAACTCAAGCATTTGACAGGTCGTTAAGACCACAGACGCGGTTAGACAAGTCCAGCACAACTATACGTAATTAATACAAGTTTGATGGCCATACCCCTATTACAATACAAGGGGCTCAACGCGCGCGCAAAAGTGGCAATAAGGCTCACCCTTACTCAATTTCAACTATATATTGTTTATTTAGTATAACTTAACTTTTGCACGGCAATTAAGTTCCTCTCTTTTTCAGATGACCATCGTGCTACACCCGTCCAGGATATGGCACAACGGAGACACAGGCGCAGACGTGCCGCAGGGACCCGTTCCAAGGATTCTTTGTAGATTAAGACCATGTGTAAACCTTTTTTACTGTCTCTTGTTGATTTACATCCCTCGGATTCTTAGTATAATCGAGAAGGATGCTGACGTCTTGGCATGTGGCCACGCTAGAATAATGCACGTACCTGGACACCAGGGGCTTCTTACAAAGGGTACTGTTTAGACCCGGTTTACACCATAAAGACCGAATACCTTAGGGAGTGTTCGGCGTCGCGAGTTTGGCCTTATATGCATCAGCTCCGAATCATGTCTTTGGTCAGATGTTGGGTTTGCCCGGCTCCTGTGTTTTGCTGCCTTACGTTCCGCTCTATCGGCTAAGGCGGCACCAGGAGAACTACTGCGATTGTGCCCTGGTTCATCCGGACGAGCACCTCAGTAGAGAAAGCCGAAAACTGACTGTCGTGATATAGCATGAGACTGGTCAACCACTCGATGACCTATTGGAATCTTCGGGATTCCTCCGCATTAACGAAGGGTCGTTTCCCGGCCAGGCATGTACGCACCCCGAATCCGGATGAGTGCGGAGCCACCGGGGGCATATAGTAGCCCCACTATCAAACTCCTATGGCTAAGTGAAAGCGTTAAAGCATTATAGTCCGGTTGCCTAGTTCGATGCGCTATCACCTCCTTAATAAGACCAAGACGTTGGATTAAGTGTGAATACGCGTCTTCTGCGAACACCCCCGCATTATATGCGTGGGGGCTGAAGCCGACGACTGCAATCTTTCAGGTTATATACATGTATACATAAACGGCCGCATAGGAGGCATCGCAATACTTTCGAGCAAAAGTATAAATACAGCCTTGATAAATGCAATAAAACGTTGTTTTTACAATAGGAATACATGTCACTCAAACATAACATTCTTCGAGCACTGGGCCTCTATCAAACGAGCGCCCTCAAGAACTTCTTCAAAATAGTGCTCGGCAGCCACTCGGCCTATGGCCGAACCCTACGCCACGATAGTGGTGGCATCCATCTCCGCCCAGTATGTTTTGACACGGGCAAGGGCCATCCGAGAGCCTTCTATGCACGCCGACCTCTTCATCGCATTAATGTGTGGCACTGCACCAAGGAACTGCTGCATCAAGCTAAAATAGTTGTTCGGCTTTGGCCTTCCCGGCCACAGATGATCCCCGACAAACCTCATGGCGAGTCTGGACAATCTATTGAGTTCGGCCCATTCGGCAAGCTGATCAGTCAATGGAAGCGGAAGCTCTGGAATGTTAAATTGCGACCAAAACAGCTTGTCCACTTCATGATATGTTTGATCTCGGAAGTATTCGGCCGCATCGACAGCGCTCGCCGCTAAGTCCAGATATGCGTCGGCCGAACTCCACAGCCGATCCAGAGGGGCATACCGCGGATCTCCGAACTTCCTCCGCAGCATAAAGGGCTTCCCAGCCACAATGTCCCCGGCTTCACGCAGTTCCTCCTTCTTCGCTCTCATTGCAGAGCGGGTGTCTTTGGTCGCCATTGTGGCCTTTTCAAGGTCCGTAGCCTTCGCCCGGTTTTATTCTTCAAGAAACTGGCAACGGTCGGCAGTGTCTTTTAACTTCACAGCCATTTTGGCCATTTTATCTTTACTCTCGCTATGAGCGGCCTTCTCGGCTCTCAACTCTTCGACCGCCTTCAAAGCGGCCGCATTACTACTCCTTGCTTACCCCTTGGCTCGGGCAAGCTCCGCCCGCAGAGCCTCCACGGTGGTAGCTCCATCTGCAGTCACAACATATTAAAGATACTGGCATCACGCTGCTCTTACTATGTGACATCCACTATAAATATCAGCTACCTTGTGCCTCGTCAAGCCGCTTGTTAACAAGCTCGATGTCGGCATCCGCCGCATCCAGTCGCCGCTTTAGTTCGGCAACCCCATCAGTCCGGCTGGCCATCGGAGCTTCAAACACCTGCACATAAAGGTGGTCTGGTTATTACCTGGGACTATGATCCTCTGTCTGCCGCCGTTCTCGATGACAACCAGAGTCTCTGGGGCTACTATCTACACAAGGCACACCTACAATGTGCGGTACCATCACAAATGTATATCATTTCACGTACCTCAAAGCCCGTCAGTAGACTCATAAAGGCTTCATGCAACCCGTTTTCGGCGGACAAAATCCTTTCAATCACCGTACACATTAATGTACGGTGCTCTTCTGAGATAGTCGCTTGCTCTAGCAGACCCTTCAGTACGTCCAACTGCATACCAGATGGTGCCGGACTCTTTTGATTGCTCTTCAAGAGCCGGATACTGAGGGCTTCGGGTGACCATGGGATTACCTTCTGGCCTTGCCGGATCCGGAGAAACTCTCTGTGATGACACTTCAAGGTCACCCGCTTCTTGAGCCGGGGAGTCCGGGGGAGGCATTTCGCTTTCCATCATCTCTGGAAGAAGATCCCCCAAAGACGA
This sequence comes from Triticum dicoccoides, assembly GCF_002162155.2. NCBI lineage: Eukaryota > Viridiplantae > Streptophyta > Magnoliopsida > Poales > Poaceae > Triticum > Triticum dicoccoides. Next base: position 618,667,649 of record NC_041388.1, on the reverse strand, counting down.
GCTCTGCTGAGAAGGGCTCAGATCCGAACTGCAAGATAAATGCTTCGGTTATCTTCCTCAGAAGTAAGGTAGTATATCTTCACTATTGAGTACTTTTTGATTACTTACAACTCGTTAGAGGGCTGATCCCCGCACGGACGTTGTGCGGCAAGAGCACCCTCCAAGGCGGGATCCTCTGGTGGAGTTTTCTTCTCCCGTTTGGAAACCTTGGTTTCCGGATCATCAGAGGTAGTCCCCTTCCTTCCCCGGGGCGAGGGAATATCAGATTCCTTCCCTTTGTTATCCTCCCTCATGGAGGCGCTCGTTCCCTCAGTTGGAATAGGTAGCGGTGGAGGCCCGCTTTCGCCCTCTTTATTCCTCCCTTCATCTTCCTTTGAGGGCACCGGGCAAGGTGCTGGCTCGAGCATATTTTCCAGCACCGGATTGTCCAAGCCTTCGGGAAGGAGGGCCGAACACCGGATCATCTTCGCCTTTGTTATCCAGTCCTGGTCAAAAAATGATTCTTCAGAATGACGTCATGATAAATGAAAGACAGTGTGTTTGACTAGAGGATTACTTACTTGGGCCGCAGTGCGGTTGCTGCTCAGACCCACGTCCTCGGAGGTGTCCGGACACTCTATTTGGGGTCCGAAGAACGACTTGTACATCTCCTCGTGCGTCAGGCCGAGGAAATTCTGAATAGCGTGCGGTCCTTTTGAGTTGAATTCCCACAAGCGAAGGGGCCGGCATTTGCAAGGCTGGACTCGACGAACCAGCATGACTTGCACTACCATAACCAAACTAAAATTTCCCTCGAAGAGATCACGGATGCGGCTCTGCAGTATGGGCACATCCTTGGCTGGACCCCAGCTCAGCCCCCTGCTGATCCATGACATCAGTTGTGGTGGAGGGCCCGAGCGAAAGGCGGGGGAAGCTACCCAATTGGCACTTCTGGGAGCGGTGACGTAGAACCACTCCCGTTGCCATAATCCGGACACCTCTGGAAAGGAACTCTTTGGCCACGGAGCTCCAGCGATCTTGCTTATTAATGCCCCTCCACACGCTGCATGCTGCCCCTCAACCGTCTTCGGCTTCACATCAAAGGTCTTGAGCCATAGGCTGAAGTGAGGGCTGATGCAGAGGAAGTCCTCACATACGACAATAAATGCCGAGATGTGGAGAAAGGAATTCGGGGCTAGATCGTGGAAATCAAGCCCATAATAGAACATCAAACCCCTAATGAAGGGATCCAGAGTGAGGCCTAGTCCTCGGAGGAAGTGGGAGATGAACACGACGTCTTCATTGGGTCCAGGAGTAGGGACGACCTGCCCTCGGGCAGGCAGCCGATGTGAAACTTTGGCGGTCAGGTATCTTGCCTCCCTCAACTTCTTGACATCCTCTTCCATGACGGAGGAAGGCATCCACCGGCCCTGGAGGCTAGATCCGGACATGATTGGAGATCCAAAGCACCTGACCTGGGTTTTGGGTGTTAGAACTCGAGGCAGGGGAAGGATTCGATTGAGCACGAGAGGGAAAAAGTAAAAGCCTTGTCCCTTTATAAAGAGGGTGAATATCAAGCGTCCTCCTCGTAGTCATTTGGGACTTGCCTAAAATCTAGGAGTCCTAGGCGCGGTTGGGTTACCCCACGACCGTATTGATGAGAATCCCGTAATAAGGGGGACACGATCTCTGCTTTGACAAGACGTGTCAAGAAACTACCTCGCGTTATGTGTGGGGCTAGTTAAAGAAAAACGGTTTGAATAATCGCCGAGCCATGGCATGATATCATGTTGCCAAAACGTGTCAGTAGATTAGATTTGTGGAAATATTATTCTCTCTATGGTGGTATGTGGAACTTATTTGCAGGGTCGGACACTATCCTTTTATTCGAACTCTTCTGTGGTGTATCCGGAGGAGGAACCCGCCTTGCAATGCCGAAGACAACACTGCGCGCCGGACTCATCATCATTGAAGCCTGGTTCATGGGCTACTGAGGGAGTCCTGGATTAGGGGGTCTCCGGACAGCCAGACTATATCCTTCGACCGGACTGTTGGACTATGAAGATACAAGATTGAAGACTTCGTCTCGTGTCCGGATGGGACTCTACTTGGCGTGGAAGGCAAGCTAGGCAGTACGGGTATGGATATCTCCTCCTTTATAACCAACCTTGTGTAACCCTAACCCCTTCCGGTGTCTATATAAACCGGAGGGTTTTAGTCCGTAGGACAACATACAATCATACCATAGGCTAGCTTCTAGGGTTTAGCCTCTCCGACCTCGTGATAGATCAACTCTTGTAATACTCGTATCATCAAGAATAAATCAAGCAGGACGTAGGGTTTTACCTCCATCAAGAGGGCCCGAACCTGGGTAAAACATCGTGTCCCCTGCCTCCTGTTACCATCCGCCTTAGACGCACAGTTCGGGACCCCCTACCCGAGATCCGCCGGTTTTGACACTGACAACCCCCATGGCCGTATACTCATGGGCCAGTTCGGACAGCTGCCGCATACAAGGAAGATTCCACAAGACTTGGCGATCAAGACAAGGACTTCTCCCCACCGGCATATTCGGCTAGGACTCTTGTTATCCTAGGCCTCTGGTGCATTATATAAACCGAGGTCAGGCTAGTCGATATATATATACATACAATCATACCATAGGCTAGCTTATATGGTTTAGCCTCTATGATCTCATGGTAGATCAACTCTTGTAATACTCATATCATCAAGAACAATCAAGGAGGACGTAGGGTATTACCTCCATCAAGAGGGCCCGAACCTGGGTAAACATCGTGTCCCCTGCCTCCTGTTACCATCCGCCTTAGACGCACAGTTCGGGACCCCCTACCCGAGATCTGCCGATTTTGACACCGACAGCTATACATGTTAATCTTCTCACTTAGCTGCCCAGACGGCCAGACATATGGTACCTACTCATCAAAACAACGAACGATGTGCATATAAATTTATGAATTCAATTTCCAAAGCAACCAAATGAACCTACAATGCATGAAGCTCACGCAACAAGAGAGAATACACCTTACTCTGGATCCACTACTAGGAAAAGGGCTATAGATGGAATTGACACTAATGGCGCACCAGACATGTGGTGCGCCATTACTATATACTAATGGCGCACCATGTGTTGGTACGCCATTAGTGTGGTAGACACTAATGGCGCACCACGTCCACGGTGCGCCATTAGTAAAAAAATTAATTTTTTCAAAACTACTAATGGCGCACCGTGGGAGTGGTGCGCCATTACTAGTTGAACTAGTAATGGCGCACCACATCCACGGTGCGCCATTAGTAAAAAAAAATAATTTTTTTTTAATTTTTGTCAAAACTACTAATGGCGCACCGTGGGAGTGGTGCGCCATTACTAGTTGAACTAGTAATGGCGCACCATGCCACGGTGCGCCATTAGTAA
>NC_041388.1:618663378-618664045 GCF_002162155.2 Triticum dicoccoides | reverse complement strand
TAAAAATAAATAAAAGAAAATGATGAAAATGTCAAAAAAATAAAAGAAAATAAGTTTCCCATGTGATATGTGGTCTAGTTGTTGAGAAAATTTGCAAATATGAATTTCGACTTCATTTGCAAAATCTCTCGAGAATTTGTAAAAATGGGCATAACTTTTGCATACTAACTCGGATGAAAAAGTTTTTTATATGAAAATTCATCTACTCGAAAAGTTACATCCCAATTTAACTAGGGGAACCCCGTTAAAAATTTTCAAAATCCTCAAAAACCTAACAGAAAAAAGATACGGGGCTTTTAAGATCTCGAGAGGCAAAAAAATTCAAAAAAATTCAAACTTACTAATGGCGCACCTGCCCATGGTGCGCCATTAGTATCTTCCCGCCTTCAAAATTCAAAATAGGTCAACAAAATAAAAAAAAGTTACTAATGGCGCACCTGCCCATGGTGCGCCATTAGTATCTTCCCGCCTCCTCTCCTCTCCTCCACTCCATCCCCTCCTCTCCTCTCCTCCACTCCATCTCCTCCTCTCCTCCACTCCATCTTCCCTTCTCTCTTCCACCATACTACCCTCCTCCTCTCCGGCGACCTCCTCCTCCTCCTCTCCGGCGACCTCCTCCTCCCTGCTCTCCTCCCCTCCCCTCCCCTCACGATTTCTCCTCCCTCCT
>NC_041388.1:618611809-618662926 GCF_002162155.2 Triticum dicoccoides | reverse complement strand
CGGTGAGCTCCTCCTCCCTCATCTCCGGTGAGCTCCTCCTCCCTCCTCTCCGGTGAGCTCCTCCTCCCTCCTCTCCTCCCATCTCCTCATGGTTTCTCCTTCCTCCTCTCCGATGCTCCGGTGAACTCCTCTCCGGCGACCTCCTCCTCCTCTCCAGCGATGTAGGCGAGCGCCTCTCCGGTCACCTCCTCCTCCTCCTCTACGGCAAAAGAACACGGCAAAAGAACGTACAAGATCCAAAAACGGGAACAAAATTTGAAATAATATCGTGCAAAAAAATGAGCAAAAAAATGAGCAAAAAATGGGTAAAAAATCGCGATCCAGATCCAAATTCAAAATTCAAAAATAGCAATGGCGCACGGTGGGGATTAGATGGTGCGCCACTACTATTTTCCCGCCTTCAAAATTCAAAAATACTAATGGCGCACCATGGTCTATACTAATGGCGCAGCAGTGGCCTATACTAATGGCGCACCATGGCCTATACTAATGGCGCACCAGTGGTGCGCCATTAGTATACCAGATACTAATGGCGCACCAGTGGTGCACCATTAGTAAAAATTACTAATGGCGTGCTAGTAATGGCGCACCAGTGATGCGCCATTAGTAGGCAAAACTGGTGCGCCATTAGTAGGCCTTTTCCTAGTAGTGATCCACACATCCGAATGTCACATGAGCTCCCCTTGACTCTAAAGGGACATCAACCATTGACTTCGATAGGCCGAAATCTATAGGTTTGCTCCCATGTTGTTGTCAAACAGGATTCTACTACTATTTTGATCTTGATGGACAATGGTTAGGGTACATTATGTATGGATATACTCTATACTTTAAATTCAAAATATTTAAGAAAACAAAAGAAATTTTGTAAATACTTTGATTACATGTAGCAAACTCCGCCTATGTTGTCTCAACATAGCCGGTCCCAAGCCCGGGTAAAGGAGGAGGGTTGTGATAGGCTTGGAGAGCCAACGTAAAAACTCAGCCACTCTTATGGAGATGAAACCCAAAAGATTTTTGTTGGGGCGTAACCCTCTCAGCGACGCGCTACATCGGAACCCGGGTGTGGTGGAAAATGGGCAAGGGCTGGGCCGTCACCCCCAAGGTGGCGCGCTGTATCTTGATCCGGATACGGTGTCAAGTGAGCGAGGATCGGGTCGTCGCATCCTTAGTGGTGCGCTACATCGGTGCCCGGATGTAGTGGAAAATGGGCAAGGGTCTTCGCATTTGACTCGACGGGTGCAAAGGGTAAGGAAGCTAGCCGAGCCTAGGAGGATTCACTTAGGTAGCTGGAATGTAGGGTCTCTAACAGGGAAGCTTCGGGAGCTAGTTGATGCAGTGGTGAGGAGAGGTGTTGATATCCTTTGCGTCCAAGAAACCAAATGGAGAGGACAGAAGGCGAAGGAGGTGGAGGATACCGGCTTCAAGCTGTGGTACACAGGGACGGCTGCAAACAGAAATGGCGTAGGCATCTTGATCAACAAGAGCCTCAAGTATGGAGTGGTAGACGTCAAGAGACGTGGGGACCGGATTATCCTGGTCAAGCTGGTAGTTGAGGACTTGGTTCTCAATGTTATCAGCGCGTATGCCCCGCAAGTAGGCCACAATGAGAACACCAAGAGGGAGTTCTGGGAAGGCCTGGAAGACATGGTTAGGAGTGTACCGATTGGTGAGAAGCTCTTCATAGGAGAAGACCTCAATGGCCACGTGGGTACATCTAACACAGGTTATGAAGGGGCGCACGGGGGCTTTGGCTATGGCATCAGGAATCAAGAAGGAGAAGATGTCTTAAGCTTTGCTCTAGCCTACAACATGATTGTAGCTAACACCCTCTTTAGAAAGAGAGAATCACATCTGGTGACTTTTAGTAGTGGCCAACACTCTAGCCAGATTGATTTCATCCTCTCGAGAAGAGAAGATAGGCGTGCATGCCTAGACTGTAAGGTGATACCTGGAGAGAGTGTTGTACCCCAGCATAAGCTGGTGGTTGCTGACTTCCGCTTTCGGATTCGTGTCCAGCGGGATAAGCGTGCCAAAGTCTCTAGAACGAAGTGGTGGAAGCTCAAGGGGGAGGTAGCTCTAGCGTTCAAGGAGAGGGTCACTAAGGAGGGCCCTTGGGAGGAAGGAGGAGATGCGAACAATGTGTGGACGAAGATGGCGACTTGCATTTGTAAGGTGGCCTCGGAGGAGCTTGGAGTGTCCAGGGGAAGGAGAAGCAAAGATAAGGATACCTGGTGGTGGAATGATGATGTCCAGAAGGCGATTAAAGAGAAGAAAGATTGCCTCAAACGCCTATACCTGGATAGGAGTGCAGACAACATAGAGAAGTACAAGATGGCGAAGAAGGCCGCAAAGCGAGCTGTTGGTGAAGCAAGGGGTCGGGCATATGAGGACCTCTACCAACGGTTAGGCATGAAGGAAGGTGAAAGGGACATCTATAAGATGGCCAAGATCCGAGAGAGGAAGACGAGGGATATTGGCCAAGTCAAATGCATCAAGGACGGAGCAGGCCAACTCTTGGTGAAGGACGAGGACATTAAGCATAGATGGCGGGAGTACTTCGACAAGCTATTCAATGGGGAGAATGAGAGTTCTACCATTGAACTGGACGACTCCTTTGATGAGACCAGCATGCGTTTTGTGCGGCGAATCCAGGAGTCTGAGGTCAAGGAGGCTTTTAAAAGGATGAAAGGAGGCAAGGCGATGGGCCCTGATTGTATCCCCATTGAGGTGTGGAAAGGTCTCGGGGACATAGCGATAGTATGGCTAACCAAGCTTTTCAACCTCATTTTTCGGGCAAACAAGATGCCAGAAGAATGGAGACGGAGTATATTAGTACCAATCTTCAAGAACAAGGGGGATGTTCAGAGTTGTACTAATTACCGTGGAATTAAGCTGATGAGCCATACAATGAAGCTATGGGAGAGAGTCATTGAGCACCGCTTAAGAAGAATGACAATCGTGACCAAAAATCAGTTTGGTTTCATGCCTGGGAGGTCGACCATGGAAGCCATTTTCTTGGTACGACAACTTATGGAGAGATATAGGGAGCAAAAGAAGGACTTGCATATGGTGTTCATTGACTTGGAGAAGGCCTATGATAAGATACCGCGGAATGTCATGTGGTGGGCCTTGGAGAAACACAAAGTCCCAGCAAAGTACATTACCCTCATCAAGGACATGTACGATAATGTTGTGACAAGTGTTCGAACAAGTGATGTAGACACTGATGACTTCCCGATTAAGATAGGACTGCATCAGGGGTCAGCTTTGAGCCCTTATCTTTTTGCATTGGTGATGGATGAGGTCACAAGGGATATACAAGGAGATATCCCATGGTGTATGCTCTTTGCGGATGATGTGGTGCTAGTTGACGATAGTCGGACGGGGGTAAATAGGAAGTTAGAGTTATGGAGACAAACCTTGGAATCGAAAGGGTTTAGGCTTAGTAGAACTAAAGCCGAGTACATGATGTGCGGTTTCAGTACTACTAGGTGTGAGGAGGAGGTTAGCCTTGATGGCCAGGTGGTATCTCAGAAGGACACCTTTCGGTATTTGGGGTCAATGCTACAGGAGGATGGGGGTATTGATGAAGATGTGAACCATCGAATCAAAGCCGAATGGATGAAGTGGCGCCAAGCTTCTGGCATTCTCTGTGACAAGAGAGTGCCACAAAAGCTAAAAGGCAAGTTCTACAGGACGGCGGTTCGACCCGCAATGTTGTATGTCGCTGAGTGTTGGCCGACTAAAAGGCGACATGTTCAACAGTTAGGTGTGGCGGAGATGCGTATGTTGAGATGGATGTGTGGCCACACGAGGAAGGATCGAGTCCGGAATGATGATATACGAGATAGAGTTGGGGTAGCACCAATTGAAGAGAAGCTTGTCCAACATCGTCTGAGATGGTTTGGGCATATTCAGCGCAGGCCTCCAGAAGCTCCGGTGCATAGTGGACGGCTAAAGCGTGCGGAGAATGTCAAGAGAGGGCGGGGTAGACCGAATTTGACATGGGAGGAGTCCGTTAAGAGAGACCTGAAGGATTGGAGTATCACCAAAGAGCTAGCTATGGACAGGGGTGCGTGGAAGCTTACTATCCATGTGCCAGAGCCATGAGTTGGTTGCGAGATCTTATGGGTTTCACCTCTAGCCTACCCCAACTTGTTTGGGACTAAAGGCTTTGTTGTTGTTGTTGTTGTTATTGTTGTTGTTGTTGTTGTTGTTGTTGTTGTTGTACTTTGCTTACATGTAGCACAACAATTGGACAAAACCTTATGTTCTTTTCAAGTAGGATATGAGTTGTTTTTCCCTCTAGAGACACGAGCGACTAGACAACCTTGCCATTGCCGCCAGGAGAGCCAAACCTTCGGGCGCCATCCTCCAGCGGCTCCCCTCCTCCGACGACCTCTCAGTCGTCGGTGGTGAGGAGGGTCGCCGGATCCCACGCGTGCAGATTGTTTAGCTTTAGGTTTAGACCCTAGTAGCTTAGTTGTTTGGTTGTCCATAATCTTGGCTTCGGCGGCGGCAGTGCCGACGTTGAATGAATAAGTTTCAGGTCCTTCCCCGATAAGGCGATTGATCCTATGGTTGGGGTGAATTTGGAAACCAGTTTGTTCAAGCAAGGATGGCATGGTGGTGGCATCCTCGTGGTGGACCTGTGTCCTCGGCCTTCGCGATTGCAACGACGTTTGCTCCAGAGCCGACGCGGAGCTTGAGTGGTAGTCCAGGAGCCGATGCAGGTTGTGGTCTGCATCGGCGGCATCTGGAAGATGGTGGATCGTGTGTTGGGTTCGAGTTCGTGGATAGTAGATGTAGTTTTCTCCTCCGACGTCTTAGTCGTGTGGGGGGTGCCAGATCTAGAGTTCGATGGCGTGTCCGGGATGTTTCCTCGGTCTGATTCGTTCAACGATAATGGTTTTGCCTTTGGTGAGGCACCATGGAGGTCCACAAAGCTGTATATCAAGGATAGAGCCACTTCAAACTCGGGTGTGAAGGTGATTCGTCATTGTTTTCTTTGGTGGCTGTTTTGGTGGTGCCAGAGGCAATTGACGTGCATTGGTGTCAAGCTCAGAGGATTCTTCGGTCTTGACTGTAATTTTATTTATTGGCTGGTGTTCCTTTGCGCTTTGCTGTCCTTTCAGTTTTGCCCGATAGGTGTGTACATGGCTTGTACTATGATCCTTATAATATAAATGAGACACGTATTATCATGCAAAAAAGAGTAAGAGATGAATTAGGTGATGCCTTACATTGCAAGGTTCATTGCTGACTTAGCACCACAAGATTTTTTTTCTCTGCACTCGATATAGGCAACGGTGCCGATAGATTGAGGTCCTTCTAGCTTTGTCGGCTAGCCTTTGGATTCTCTTCCCTCACGCCTGCTGCTCTGGCTGCGGATGGCAGGGAGGTGTATCCTAATGCCTTTGGCTCCGGGAAAGTTGTTTAGATTAGGGTTTTTTCTTACATGGGCGGCGTTTAGGCAGATGGCAATGTCTCACCTTCTAGGCAGATGCCGAGATGGCAGGAAGGTGCATCTCTGTCGGCCATAGTGATCGTTCGATAGTCCAATGAGTTTGATGTAATTTTAGTTATGTTAAGATGCTTTGTACTTCTGATAAACATTTTCTTTATAAGTTTCGGACCCATTGCAAAGCTGAACGGTAGCATCTGAAGTGCACTTCAAGTTTAGTGACATGGTACATATCTCCCTTACGTGACGTTTGCACATATATCACTTGTTTTACTGCATTATTTTTATTTAAATTACTTGTTTTAGATTTGTCCAGATACAGATGTATCTACACACTAAGACAAGTAATTCTGGCCGGAGGGAGTACTTCCCATGTTTGCTCCCAATTGTTTTTAGTTGGCATTTTAGGAGTGGGCACTTGCCCCGCTCGGCATGGTGTAATGTACTGCACTGCAGTAGTACGAAGCTCTACGTATGATTTGTTTAACTCCACCCCATGTTCCGCACTCCTCAATTGTTCACACCGTGTTTAAATTCGTGATCCGTCAGGGTGCGGTACACGCACACACGGCTCCATTCAAGGTGAGGTAATCCCGGGAGCACACAACCACCCCTGGAATTTCATACTCCTACTTAATTAACTGTGGCCGCCAGCGCAAAAAGAAGGTAACTGTAGCTGCTTGTGCAAAGGACAGAAGAGAGAAAACTACCCCACAAAATATGAGAAAGGACGGAAAACTACAGCAACGCAACGCGACATGGGGTGGAAGACATCCAAAAGGGTTTTGCTTCACCTCCAAGTGGAAGGTAAAGGCCATTGAGAAATAGACCGATTTCACCCTTTTGCTCCACTTGTCTGACCCACAACCGATTAGCACCTCGCAGCCGATTATCATCTGCTCTCCGGAGAACAGATACGTTCTCCGCTTCTTTCCATTCTTATTTGTCTGCTGGTGCGAGGTCAGAATCCACAGCACTGGCTGATGAGGCTCCAAGGTCAGCTGCCTCTAATATAAATGGCTGGAAGGTCAACTGCCAGAGCCAAGTACTAGACGGCAGAGTATTGTTTTACCTAGTTGAGGAGTACTACTGATTATTATTATTTTCGAGAGTAGAGTGGACATGAATATCCAACTGGAATAAATAAGAAAGCATTTGATTACTTGAGTGGCTTGCTTGCCTGTAGTAGTGATGCCTTCACCAAATGCTCCCCTGCTGACTAACAGCCGAATCAAGCAAGGCACAGGTTCAGGGCAAGCACTCGCCTTCCTACTCATGTTTTCAGTATTTCTCACACCCCACAACGACAGGTGATGTGCTTGTTTATTTTTCTCATTTGAAGCTTTGGCGACAAGCTCGGCGCTACTGCGATATGCAGGGTGTCGCTGCCAGGCAAAAGTGACAAATCTAACCTATGAACAAAACTATTTCACAAACTGAACTATGTTGAAAAAAAAATCATCCAACTGACCCTTTTGTGTAGCGCCCGATATGTAGGCGTCATACTATATTGTGCAACGTCTAGCTCTCAGGCATCACACGCCTCCCCACCCCAAACTGCCTGAAAAATATTAAGTTAATGTGCAAACGCCTGAGAGTTAGGCGCTACATTATACAGTGTAGCGTCTAGAGTATAGGTGTTGCACTAGTGACTGGTATATTTAAGTCTTTCACCCAACGTTACAGTGTGGACACACTAAGGCCTCATTTGGTTTAGAGGAATTTCATAGGAATTTTAAAGGATAGGATTCGTATAGAATTTTTTCCTTTAGAGCCCTTTGGTTCATAGGAATGGATTCCTATTCTTACATAGGACTGGTTCCTATCCTTCACATTTCATAGAAAAATAAAAAAAAAGTCTAGACTCAATGGAAAAATTCCTTTGGTGTCAACCAAATGACATCTTGTTTCCTATTCCTACTCATAGGATTTGAGATACATGTCATCTCATTTCCTACAAGATTTCTATTTCTATGATAATCTTATCCTATGAACCAAAAGAGGCCTAAACAGGGCAAGCCCATGCATGCATGGCACGGTGTGGACCCGGCCCAAAACTTTTGTCGACTTACCATGCTCATATATAATATACTTGTACCACTTTTCTCATGCATGCATGTATGAAAGCACATGCCCATCGAGACGTTCCGCGTGTCGTACCTTCGCCTGCAGCCTGACTTTGTGCATAGATTTGCATTTCACATGCTGCACAACGCCTACACATTAGGCGCTACACTATGCAATATAGCGCCTAACTCTCAGGCGTTACACATTGACTTAACATTTTCAGGCAGTCTGAAGTACGATACTGGCTAGACATGTGACGCCTGAGAGCTAGGCGTTGCATAGTGTAGTATGACGTCTAGATATCGGACGCTACACAAAAAAATCAGTTAAATGAAAAAATCTCAACACAGTTCAGTTTGTGAAATAGTTTTGTCCATAGGTTAAATTTGTCATTTTTGCCCGCTGCCAGGCTCTGAGCAAGGAGCATGTGCCTTTCGGCACGGTAGCTCACGCCAAACTCCACAATGGATCATCAAATCGTCTGCAAAATCTGGATCGTAACAGTTCGGACATTTTGTCATCATAATTCTTCAGACAACTTTAGAAGTTCAAGATCGAACAAATCAAAACCAAATTAAAAAGGTTTGAGGGAGTTTGGACGTCCGTCACCTCGAACTTCGACATCCCGGCCCAACAAAATATACCCTGCCCAGGGCCCTTTTTACCCACACGCTCCCCTGCAACATGGAAGTGATTCATGATCGCGAGGTCACTACTCTATCGATGGCATTATTGCGGTGCATATGCACAACTGAAAAGTGCTTCTTGTTCCTCTACAATGACCATTTCATTTGTTTTGCTCAATGTTCTACAAGTTGACAATTTTATTTGTTTTGCTCAATGTTAAGACGAAGGGCACCCTTCGATGGGCATAGCAACTAAGATCAACAAATTCAATCTCAATACGTCTGACGATGATGCCCGACGACATGTCATCGTCGTGAATCCGAAGGAATAGGCAAGTCTACTCGCCGGGATGGTCCATCTAATCCCAAGCCCCATGAAACAAAAATGTTGTCAGCTCGGATCATCAGCAGCCAACTAAATATGCCATGGCAACTCTTCGCATCAGCAGCCAACTAAACATACCATGGCAACTCTGCTCATCAGCAGCCAACTACCCCGGTAAACATGCCACAGCAAGCAAAACAAGAAGGCAAATAATTTCCCTGGACGACCCGGTATCGTTCAGTAAAGTAGTTATATCATATACTAGCACCAAAAGGGTAAGAACCCTAACATGGAAAACTTGAGAACAACCAGAAACGAATTCTTCTGCTGACTGACAATCACAAACATCGTGCCTGCCTACTGCTGTGCGCACTGCACCCGCTGGCCGCCGCCGCCGGGCATGTCCTCATCCTCGTCGTAGGCCTCCTGTGCCTGCTGCTGTTGCCGCCTCCGCATCTCCTCCTCAATGTCGATGTCATAGGCCATCGTCTCCTCGCACTCGTCCAGCTCCATGTCCGTGTACTGCGACGCCGGCTTGGGCGGGAGGACAGTCTCGAGCGCCTTGCACTGGTCCAGGCTCAGCGAGTCGGGGAAATCCACCGTGAAGTGGATGTACAGCTTGCCCTTCATGAAGGGCCTCTGGTACATGGGCATGCCCTCATCGTTGATCGCCTTGAATGAATCTGTAGAAACATTTGGATAGATGATGAGCATCAGTTGAATACCTATCTGAGCCAAATCAGATGATCATTCCAGGTTGAATTCATCAACACTTACCAGGCTTGACCACTTCGCCAGGGTTGGACTTGATGAGCAGCTGCCTGCCGTCCAAATGAGCCAGGACATACTGGAAGCCACACAGGGCCTCAGTCAGGGTCAGGGTGTGCTCGTAGAAGAGGTCATCACCCTTCCGCTTGAATTTGGGGTGCTCCTTCTGCTGGAGGACGAAGATTATGTCTCCAGTAACGGTATCAGGCTGCATGACACAAGCAGACAGATAAGACAAGGTAACAGGCACAACACATACAGAAAAACATAGTACTCATACTGAAGTTCGACGCATACCGCTTCATCCGCCTCGCCGGGGAAGGTGATCTTCTGTCCATGCTGCATTCCCTTCTCAACCACCACCTCCAGGACTTTCTTCTCGTGCACCACCTTCTCACCTTTGCACTGCCCACAGCGATCCTTATCGCTGATGGTCTCCCCACTTCCCCTGCACTCGTTGCAAGGCTGCTGCATTTGCTGAATCATTCCTGGTCCCAGCTGCCTTATCTGCACCTTGTAACCAGCACCTTGGCAGCCGGCACACTTCATGGAAGCCCCAGACTTTGAACCCTTGCTGCAGGACAAACGAGCACAATTAAAATTCAGAACTTCATGAGCCGGTAAATTCGAGGTTACACACACAAGGGTTAAAACAACTTACCCATTGCACTTGGAGCAGAGCACATTGCGGGCAAGAGAGAGCTTCTTTGATGTTCCATTGTACAACTCCTCAAGGCTAACCTTGAGAGGATGAACCACATCCTCACCCCTGCGCTGCCTCCTGCCCCTACTGCTCCCGCCACCTGTAGGACAATGCAATGGTTAAGTCAGATCAAAATACAGGCAGACCACAATGGCAACCAGAATGGTTAAGTTGGTCACATAAGATTTACCTCCAAAGGGGTTGCCGCCACCACCAAAGAATGACTGGAAGATGTCGAAAGGATCATGCATTCCTCCACCTCCCATTCCCTCCTTGAGGGCATCCTCACCATACTGGTCATAAATTTCTCTCTTCTCAGGATCACTCAGGACCTCATAAGCCTGAGCTAGCTCCTTGAACTGCAATATGACAAATCGTTAATAAGCCAGCTCAACCAGAAAACAACATCTGACGCAAACAGGTTATAACCAGGCAAGGCATCAGTACCCACTACCCAGCAAAGCTTGACTGACCCAAGCACCAGTACACAGCTTTAGTTTAGCTAGGTTGATACTCCCTCCGTTACATAGCCTATATTTGGAATCTCTAAAAGGTCTTATATTTAGAAACGGAGGGAGCACATGTCAATAGGAATTAAATAAGTTACTCACTCCATTCCATAATATAAAAGTGTTTCGTATATACTACACTAATGTGTTTTTTACACTATACTATCTCAAAAACAATCTTATATTATGGGATGGAGGGAGTATGTGCCTAGTAAAACATTGCATAATGTCTCAACAAATGCATTGGTCATTCTATTTTTAATCATCGTCAACTATTGAATTGCTCACTGACAGTTGCGAACAGTAGCAATTTAACATACACACGGATTACTCCTACATCATCATCAATTCAACAAAACCTACCTGCATATGCTACAAGCTTCTCATGAATTGCTCAATTAACATCTAAAATCATACGTTATGCTAATTTCAGGTATGTGAACAATTACAGAAACGCATGTATAACAGTATAAGGACGATTTCAAGGATTCCTTGCCGAATGTTAAATCAACTAAATGTTCGTTTTAAAGCCGACCGCAATCATCACCACGCATAATTCTTCCCCCGCCCAAACCTACCTATCAAACACACATCCACGAATTCCCGTCGAATTCTACATCCCCGCGGCCCCGGGCCAGATCCGCCTGCCGTACCAAATCTACCAGCCTAGTAATCCATATCGGGAACAGATCGGTAGTAGAGGGATGAGAGATCCGGCGGGCGCTCACCTTCTCGGGGTCGCCGCCCTTGTCGGGGTGGTTCTTGATGGCGGCCTTGCGGTAGGCCTTCTTGAGGTCGTCCTGGGAGGCGTCCTTGGGCACGCCCAGGATCTCGTAATAGCGCGTGCTGTCGCTCTTCTTCGGCGGCCCGCGCCCGAACATCGCGCCGAAAATCCCAAGCTCCGCGGAGAGGACGAAGACGAAACCCTAGCTGGTTGATCCGGTGGAAGCGAGGTCGCCGGTCGGGATCGGTTTGTGAGGAGGGGGCGGTCCTAGTTATAGCGGAGCGCGGGACGGGTGGTCGGGAGTGAACGCTCTCGAAGATGCGGGAGGACGGGGGAGAGGCGGGCGCGGGCCGTCGGATCCGGATCGGGCGGTGGTTGGAGGGGAGGGCCGAGCTTCCAGATGCTTCCGGGTTGTTCTGGCGAAAGGACCGGGAGGGCTGGGGCGACGCGGGTTCGGGGAAGGGGAGCGCGTGGTTGAGTTTGACTCCGGTAAAGAGGACCGACCTGGGTACTGTCACGGTGCGGACGCCGTGTGGATGCGGGTCCGGTACGGCTACGGTGGAACCCGATAGGGAGATCCTCGCTCCAAAGATCCGGTAAACATCGATTCGACAAGGAAGTACCCGTATGTTATAGCAATCGCGCTTAGATCACAAATGAAAGATGGGTATTGAAAATCTTAAAAATCCATAGGTTCCAAAATTAAAAGAACTGCATCCAAGATAGCGGATCCAGCCGTAGGTGCCTCTATATGGGCTTCGGGTAACCAAATATGACAGCGCCTCAATATGGGCTTCGGGTAACCAAATTTGACCACATTGACGGCAAAAGAGGTGAAAAAAAGCAATCCATAGAAAAATTTGACGCTGCTCATTAAATTCAGTGGTTAATAAAATAGAAGGGTGCGGGTTCAGGAAGGGGAAGGTGTGGCTTAGTTTGACTCCGGTAAGAGGACCGACCTAGCGACTTGGGTGCTATAGCGGTGTGGGCGCGGGTGCGGCTGGATCTTATTTGGCGCCTTCAGTGTCTGTTTTTACTAACCGACGCACCCACCTTTTGTGCGAACCAACTTGTGGTTGGATGGTTAGAGGGACTGTGGTATCTCCAGCCCACCAAGATTCAAATCTTGATGCTCACATTTATTCCTGAATTTATTTCAGAATTTCCGGCGATGCACATTCAGTGGGAGTAAATCTTAAGATGACATGCCGGCTCAGTCTTTCGGAGGTGTTGTAGAGTGTGTGTGTGTGCATTCATAGAGGTGAGTGTATGTGCGTGCATATGAGCGCCTGTGTCTGCCAATGTTCAAAAAAGACGCACCCACCTTTCGTGTTGGGCTCGATCCATTTACTTTTTTTTCTTTCTCCTTAGCTCTGTACGCTCGCAGGGGACCTCCTATATGACGCATGAGGTGCTAGAGCATGAGGCGCTCCCCTAGCGCTGTGGCGTGCACCCCCGCGGCCCGGGAGCTGTTGGGCCGGCCCATGCGCAGGGCAGGGCGCCTCCTTTTTTTCATTTTCATTTTTCCCTTTTCCTTGTTAATTTTTTTATTCTACACTAAATAATTTGAGATTCGTTTTCAAATTTTAAAACATTTTGAACTGTGAATTTTCATAAAACAGTTCTTGAATTCAAAAATGTTTGCGATTTAGAAGAATGAACATCTTTTATTTGATTGTTTTTTTAATAATGGTGAACATTTTTTATATTTCATGAACAAATTTGGAATTTGATAAAAAATTGAAAATGACGAACAAATTTCGAATTTGGTGAACATTTTTTTAATTCACTGAAGAAAGTTTGAATTTGATGAACATTTTTTAGATCCTGACAAACAAAAAATAAATTCGATGAACATGTTTTGAATTAGTGAGCTTTTTTTTACATTGATGAACATTTTTGAATTTAATGAACAATTCTTTTTGCAAATTTGAAAATAAAAAAGGCAAGAGAAAGTGAAAATTTGAAAGAAAAAAAACAGGAAAAAAAAGAAAATACGAAAGAAGAAAAAAATGAAATCACTAATTGAGGAGTACCCCTTCCAAAGATCACTCCCAATACTCCAGGTTGCGACAAGTGGTGTGCTGCACGTACGCCACTTGTCCCAACCTGAGAGTTTTTCCTTTTTTCATAGATCCGTTTATTTAAAACGTTGTATGTCTTAAACCATGTGTCCAAATCTCAAACCGTTTTCACCCTTGAATTCCTCGCATCAAATTCTTCAAAACTAAATCCCATATTGACAGGTTTTGAACCTTTTTTTTACGAAAAAGCAGACAAAAAACCAAACCATGAGCAAGTTTTCCCCCTTTTCGGAAGGCGTTTCCGAGAGGCAGGCCGTGCCTTTTGCGAAAGCAAATCAATGCCTCTCATGAAAGCAAAATCATGCCTCTCATGAAGAAAAAAGAGAAAACGTGCGCCTTTCGCGGAAGTAAAATCGTGCCTCTCATGAAAAAAAACATGTTTTTTCTGTTTCTGAGAGGCACAGCCTTGCCTTTCATCGAAAAAAAGAATATATATACATATTTTGTTTTCGAGAGGCTCAGCCGTGCCTCTCACGGTAGCAAAACCATGTCTCTCATGAAAGCAAAACCGTGCCTCTCAAGAAAGAAAGAAAAAAGAAAAAATGTTTTTTTTTTCGTTTTTTGTGCCTCTCGCGGAAGCAAAATCGTGCCTCTCCCGGGAGCAAAACCATGCCTCTCATGAAAAAAAATATTTTTTCCTCCACAAAAGAAATACATTTTTTTCATCGAAAAGCTAAGAAAGACCGATAGAAATTTGAAAAGTAAAAAAAACATCTAAAAAAGCAGAAACACGTTCGAAAAAATAAAAAATAAAAAATAAAAAATTCGAAGTGAGCGACCAGAGTGCAACATGTGGCGGCGGCGGCGCGCTCTCAGCTTTTTTTAAAGGTAACTAGGGGCTTTATTCATAGTTTAGGCTGCGCTTGGAATGGATGTAATATTCTACAGAGGTATTTAGCTTACAGGTGTATCTTACAAACCGCAATTGATTTCCGTCTGGAAACGAAACGACGGATCGAGGCTTGTATCGTATACCGGCTGGATACAAATGTAGCAGGGCAAACCGGTGTAAAGATTACGGATCCAAAACGGCGAGCCAAGCACCTGAAACAAATCCACCCGGCTTTATCTTACAAGCGAATGTTTTACGGAGGTAAACCGACAATCCAAGCAGGGCCTTATGAGTTGGGGAATACAAGCAATGTCAGGCAAAACCCCTAGCCACATATGGCGACCCACCGCAAGAGACGCAACTCCTTTAGCAAGCAAGTGGGCCTCAAAATTATTTTCTCTATGCTCGAAACGGAAAATAACAGAAGCAAAAAGGTTGGGGAGGCTCCCGAAGGAGCGTTCCTCAACTAATTGCTTTCAGAAAAAGAAAAAAAAAGAAAGGAAAAATAACCGAAAACTGGCCGGCCCATAGACGCCCAGTACGCATGAAAACTGGCCAACGCGCCGTATAGGATCCCGCCGCTCGCAGCATGGGCGCATTCGTTAAGCCGCTGCGAATCAACCTATGGTTGAGATGGTTAGGTGGACAATGGTATCCCCAATCCAAATCCTGATACTCGCATTATTCCTGAATTTATTTCAGGATTTCCGGCGATGCGCTTTCAGTGGGAGGAGACGTTCCCGTCGACGACGGGGCGCCTACGATGACTTCGTAAATCTCAAGATGATATGCCGGCTCAGTCTCTTGGAGGTGCTCATAGGGATAGGGTGTGCGTGTGTGCATTCATAGGGATGAGTGTATGCGCGTGTATATGAGCGCTTGTGTCTGTATTGATGCTCAAAAAAAAAAGCCGCTGGTGCAGCCCGGCTGTGGAATGGAAAGCTTCTACTCCAGTAACTTCCCAGTCCACTTTGCCCGAACTGGCTGAAGCTATGGCAGTGAGGCATGCTCTATCCTTTGCTCTTCAAGTTTGTTTTGATGATTTGATCCTTGCTTCTGACTGTCAGACTCTCACATCCAAGATTAATGCTTCACTTCGATCCTGACCGATCTCATATTGCTTCGGTAGGTCAGGACATCAAGTTGAAGGCTCGTTTCTTTGGGTCTATTTTCCTTTATTCATGTTTCCCGAGTCTGTAATGTTGTCGCTCATGTTCTCGCCCAGTCTGCGGTTCATGAAGCTAGCGCTGTATGGGTAGGCGAGGTGCCGAGTTGTATTCGGCAACTTGTTTGTACTGAATCTGTTGTTTGATTAATGTAGCGCTGGCTTGTTTTAAGAAAAAAACTTTCCAGTCCACTTTTTCTTTTTTAATTCGGTTTTCCTTTTGGTTTTTCTTATTCTTTTGGTTTTATTTTTTGTCAACATTCCAAAACCTGTGACTTTTTTTCAAATGTCCGAACTTTTTCAAATGCATGAATCTATTTATATTTTGTGAACTTTTCCAAATTTATGAACCCTTTCAAATCTTTGAACATTATTTTAAAGAACTTATAAAAAATTGTGAGGAGGGAACCATCCGATAGGAAGTTCCTCGCTCCAAAGATCCTTGGTGCACATCGCTTCAATCTATGGATTGGGCGACCCCATGAGAGCCCATTTTAAATCGTTCGGCCAAATGCATATAGTTATATTCTACTAAAATTGATGTAAAATAGTGAGGCTAAAGTCATCATCAAATAAAATATGTTTTATACATATATGGTCAAACCATAATAAGATATAAGAAACATCTATGATTAAGTTGACTTCTTCAACACCAGCGCCTTCAAAATGAATAAGAGCATCTCCAACACAAACCCTCAAATCGCGTGCAAAAGTCTGGACTGAGCTGTTCGGACGCAGTTTACCATCCAACGTCGTTCCACATCGGTGTGCGGACTAGTCTGCGCGTCTATTCTCTCGCATACCAGAAGCAAACTAGGGGGCTTTGCATGAGTCCAGACCTGCATACATAGGACTCTGACACCCCATGCCCACTCAAAACCACACCCGGACCCCACATCTTCATCACTTTCCCCTTTATCTGCATCCTTGGCCGACACCACTTTTGTACCACCCCGGCCGCCTTCCAAGCCCATGCCTAACCTTCGCGACCTCTGTTGCTTTTCCTACGTCGTCGTTCCACACCTCTCGTCTACTCGTCGTGCAGGTACCATCCGCTGCTACGGATGTCGTTCATGGGGGTCACCACGCTCAAATTTATTGAAAAAAATCTCCCTTCTTTGAAGCAATAGATTCAGACATGGAGTATATCTACGAGCATTATTTTGAATCGTGCAACGACTCGTTCGACATGGGGGATTATGCGGATGAAACTGCAATGATGCAGGCAGTCCTTACAGACGCAAAGTATGCGGTAGAGAATGTTCTCAATTTTAAGGGACCGATTAAGGGTCATCACACGCTGAATCGGAATAGGACACTGGACATTTGACACTTATGGATGGCTATTTGGCCCCGATGCCCTATTTGCGGACAATTTTCGTTGGCGCTTTTGGATGAGAAAAATTGTGTTTGACCGCCACTACAATGGTATTCAGGGGTACGATGACTATTTCATCTTGAAGAAGTATGTCGTGCGAAGAATTGGATTCTATGGTACGAGAAGTACACGGCTATGGCACAACCACAAATCCTTGGGACGAGTACCTCCTCATCAAACCCTTCCAAAAATAGTGAGTCATTCGGCTGCGACATAACTTGGGACAAAGCCTTTTGAGTGTCAATACTTATTACACAATAACCCGGTCCAGACTCCCTCTTCCTCAGAAGCAAGCCTATAAAGTCACTTACTAAGCAAACATTTCTTCTTAAAGATCCTCAATGCGTAGACCCTCTTGTTCCTTAGTCTGGCACAAGATATCCCGCCTCTTATGGTGATACTTAGCCTTATTTTTATCAATATGTCAGAAAAACTGAGAAATATAAAAATCAAGCATTTTCCGCGCCCCTGTGGCATTCAAAGAATGAGAGTAAACACAGGCAAACTTGTAAGCCTCAATTCATGAGAATCAATCATCCACACTATGACATTAGCTTTCCTTTACAATAGCTAAGCTTCTTTTAGAAAATGTACTCAGTAAATTTCTATTTTTATTAGCTAGTTTGCGATGATGAGTTGGTATCCCGAGATAACTAAACGGGAGCTTAGCAATCTCACAACCAAACAACTGCTTATAATTATTCTCTTCTTCTTTGGCGCATCTAAAACAGAATGGTTCGCTCTTGTGAAGATTAATTTTAACCCCTGACAATTGCTCTAAAAGACACAACACCAATTTCATACTTACAGCCTTAGTCATACCATGCTCTAGTAAAAGAAGTATTATGTGAAAAGTTTTGCTTGACCCAGTGTTATATTACCAAAATCAGTCGTATCAATTTGATCAGCGCACTTCATAATTTACTCGATCTTCTACAAACATGACAGCTAAACCCGCAATTTTTTTCGAAATCAAACCCACAAAAAAATGTTAATACACATATTCATATAATCTTCTCACGATTTGACGTTTTCTGTTCGCTAATAAATTAAGTGAGTCAAGGGTTGTCAAGTGCTGAATCGAAATAGGCCACGGGGGCATTTGACGTTTATGGACGACTATTTTGCCCCCGATGCCCTATTCGCGAACAATTTTCTCTGGCGCTTTCGGTTGCATAAAAATATGTTTGATCGTCTCTACAATAGCGTCCAAGCATACAATGACTATTTCATCTTGAAGAAGGATGTTGAGGGAAAAAAAAGATTCTCTAGCTACCAAAAGTGCATTATATCACAACCATAGACCCGTGGGACAAGTACCTCCTCCTCAAACCCTTCCAAAAGGGTGAGTCGTTTGGCTGCGCCGTAACTTGGGACAAAGCCTTTGAGTGTATATACTTATTAAGCAATAATCCGATCCAGACTCCCTCTTCCTCAGAAGCAAGCCCATAAAGTCACTTGCTAAGCAAACATTTATTTTTAATATGAAGATCCTCAATGCGTAGACCCTCTTGGTCCTTAGGCCGGCACAATATATCCTGCCTCTCAAGTTGATACTTACCCTTATTTTTATCAATCTATCAGAAAAATGAAGAGAGATAAAGATCAAGTATTTTCCTCAACCCTATTGGCATTTCAAAGAACGAGAACATAAACATAGGCAAACCTGTAAGCCTCAATTCATGAGAATCAGTCGTCCACCCTACGACATTACCTTTCCTTTACAACAGCTAAGCTTCTATTCAAATATGTCCTCAGTAAATTTCTATTTTTTATTAGCTAGCTTGCAATGATTAGTTGATATCCTGAGATAACTAAACGGAAGCTTAGCTTTCACAACCAAACAACTGCTTATAACTATTCTCTTCTTCTTTGGTGCGTCCAAAACAGTATCGTTCACTCTTGTGAAAATTGATTTTCACCCATGACAATAGCTCAAAAGGACACAACACCAATTTCATATTCACGGCCTTGTCAATTTCATGCTCCACTAAAAGAAGTATTATGTGAAAAGTTTTGCTTGGCCCAGTGTTATCTTACCAAAATCAGTCATATCAATTTGACCGGTGCACTTTGTAATTTACTCGATCTTCTACAAACATGTCGGCTAAACCCACAAAAACTGTTAATACACATATTCATATAATCTTTTTGATGATTTGACGTTTTTTGTTTTTGTTAACAAATTAAATGGGCCAAGTCATACTAGAATATAACGGAATGCAGTGCTTTGTGGCGATTGTAGTGGGGGGCAATACACTCATCTTTTAGCTCCACACGAGATGTGCTTAATTAGGTGCACGCTTGGCCGCAAATTACTCGCGATTATAGGGGGACCAATACGATACACTCATCTTTTAGCTCCACACAAGAGTAGTGGAGGTGCATGTTCATGATGGTGGGTACGTCACAGAATTTAGTCCCTCCACTAGCTAGCTACCACTACTAGTATTTAAAGTGAGCTAGGGAGTCCTGGGTAGCCAAGAGCTAAGTGCTTGCTGCGCGCCCTCCATAAGCTAGCTTAGCTTCTTGCAGCGGCCGCCCGCCATGGCCAAGCTCGCCGCGCAACTGAAGAGCAAGTTCTTCGGCCTCGTCGGCCGCTTCACCGTCTGCGGCCGCGCCAGGCACAAGGACGCACTAGGTAAGCATAACATGCAGTACATGCAACAAAACTAGAATTCCTCCTCGCCTAGCTAGGTGATGACCGTCTCAATCGTGTGTCGTCTTTCTGCAGCTGCTGGTGAGCTCAAGGCAGCATCATCTGAGGTATATATGCTCATCAAGTCATGGTGATAAACTCTAATTTCCTTTTTTGTGGAGAGAGGAACTCTAATTTCCTCTCCTGCACGCGAGCTTAATTTTTGATGGGTTTCGCTAGTGATCGATGGGAGGTTGATTTGAACTGGCAAAACCTAATCAGTTTTCAATCTGTGGATGGGTGAAATAACGTTTGGTTGTTGCACGCGATTACCTGCAGCATGTTGAGATCAGGTCAAGAGGAGGTTCACCAGGCAAGTCGGCAGGGTCCGTGCCTCGTAGCCACTAAGCGTCGTCCAATCAACTGCTCGGCCGATGGACCTTTGGGTTATTTGGATCCTAAGTAATTCACGAATCAATCACGAAGCAGTCTCCAGATTGAAGCTCCCTATATTTTCTGCATTTCTTCCTTGGTACTATCATGTCACGTAAATCAATAGCCTAAGCATAGCTTTTGGTCTTACGACTTTGCTATTTTGTCGGCGTGTTTTTGCGTATATGTTAGGTTGGCTGCGTGCATCCTTATTATGCAAAGGCCGGATGTGTGCTCATTGTGCTATGTATCTTCTTGATGCTTCATTTTGAGTCAATAAAAATCATCCTTCGTTGATTTTTTTTTGTTTCGGACATAATTTACCTCGGTACGTGCTCATATGCTCCCTAATTTCCATAGATTGCTAGCGTCCTCATATGAGGTAATTTCCATAGATTGCTAGCTATCTCGACATTCCGAGTTTACCGTGTTTATGTTGTAAATGAACATGTACCCGCTTGATGATGATGTTCTTGTTTGTAATAATTTTCTTAATCAGTGGCTTAGCCAGGATTTTAAATCAATCAAGGTGGTCTACTTGATAATTACTTTTCAAAAGATACAACAAGCCAACAAATCAGTATAGGATATATCAATGAAATAACAGAGTTCCATTAATCAATCTCAGTTGCAGCGACCCACATGGCCACAATGATCAACTTTTATTTTTTAGAACAAAGACGCAAGCTGCGTCTGGCTTTATAAATTAGGGTTTTTATCATTTATTTCACTAATTAAATCTCACTACTCAGTTTTTCCATTAGAAGTTACAGCCACTCAAAAATGTCATCGATTCGTGAGATGCTTACTCAAAAATGCCATTAGATATATTATAGCGATCCAACCTCAAACGGTCGAATCTCTGTGCATAAGTGTCATCCCTGGATCGGTAATGCTGACACACACAGTACTTCGAAGGATTTATAACAGAGTATCAATCACACACTTATTACATCGATAGTCTCAAGAGAAAACTTATTACAATAAATATGGCTTAAGGCCATCTAAATAAGATAACAGCGGAAGACTTGGAAGATAAAGTGAGTCCATCAACTTCAACGGCATAGCTGAGTGCACGACAACGACCTAGCGCACCGTACTCTTCGTCTGAAAAGTCTGCAACATGATATGTTGCAGTTCGAAACGGGTCAGCACATGAAATATGCTGGCAAGATAACACAGTGGAGCAATGAACAAGTAAAGACTATCACTACATGCATATGAGGATGGTGGAGGCTCTACGGTTTTAATGTTTTTGCGAAAAGCCATTTTTCCCTACAACAAAGGAATATGTTTTATTTAACTATCATGGTAGTTGTTAAACATTGAGAAGGTTCCTCCAACTCAATCACAATTAAATAGTATTAATAACCCAACAAATTAAGTAATAGAGTGATGAGATCAACATGATAATCCAAGATCCAGATACTCAAGATGTCCATAACCGGGGACACGGCTAACCATGATTAGTTTGTACACTTTGCAGATGTTTGCGCACTTTTCCCCACAAGACTTGATCTCCTCCGTTGGATTTTCTCGCACTACGTGGTGTTTGAGAAACGGATGATCGAGACACAGTCTTTCAGAAGCATTAACTCTAACCCCGGGTAGACCGTACCAATCTACATCCCCTACATTTGCTAGCCTACCACTGGAAGAGGTCATGCAACTTACTCCACTATGCTAGAGTCCATAATAGCTTGTAGCTGCACACAGAAGTTTCTAGCATGAATAAATCTTATGATCCCTTTGAGCCTGGGTGGCGAACCATAGGATGATCACACGGGTACTCCGGGATATCCTAGGACAACACTGGATTCTCCAGGTGCCCGCAACCAATCCACTCAGATGTGTATTTAAGTAGCCACCTTAAGTTAACCATTAATTAACAATCTCACATCTGTCATGGATACACTTAAACCCAATCCACGTCTACGAGCATAGCATGGCGATATAGGTATAACATAGAAGTAACTCCCAAGGGTTTGATAATAAAAGGGCAATAGGTTCTACCTCATCATCTACTTCTCAAAACCCACATGTTAAGAAATCCTACTCATGCAATGTTTGAGGGTTGTAACCAATGCATAAAAACTGTGTAAGAAAGGAGTATGATCAAAGTGTTACTTGCCTTGCTGATGATCCGCAAAACCTAGTGACTCGTAGTAGCACGCTGCACACTTCGGGAATTCTATCACAAACAAACAATAGCATACATAAGCACTCAAGCAAATATGCAAGGATAAAACTTCAAATAAGAAGATCCAAACTGAAAATTCAACTGAAGAGCTTCAATTTGCAAAAAGAATCAATCGAATCGGAGCTACGGAACTGAAACTACAATCAAAAGAACTTCGAATTCAAATCTTCTTGAAACCAAAATTTAAATTGTCAAAACCATGTTCAAGTTGATTAACTGGAAAGAGGGCTTCGAGACGAAGATTTTGGCGTTGGTTTCACTGGATTTGGACAAACGGTTTAGAAACAACGAGGGTTTGAAGTTCAGGAGCTAATCTGCGATAAAAATAATCACGGATAGGTCCCTGGCCGAAAATAAAATAAAAAGAAAAGACTAACGAACGAACGTTCACTGTCTAAACCTAACCGGCGAACAACGTTCGTTAAAACGAACGAACGGAAGAACGTCCGCTAAATAAAATAAACTGACGAAAACCGATCTAAGAAATTAAACCGGAAAACTAAAAAACCGAGGTTAACCGAAGAAAAACCAACTGGTCAAACGGGCGGGGTCAACGGCGGTGGCTCCGGCGAGATCCGGTGCGGCGTCGGCGTCGGCAATGGCGGCGACAACGCGGGGTGGCGCGGGGCTGCGGGGTGTGGTGGCGGCGGCACGGCAGCGGATCAGCGGCGACGGCAGGAGGCAAAGCGGGCGGCGGCGACTTCGGCTTGGGGTCCTAGGGGGCCCCGAGCTCGTCTTTTAAGGGGGGGAGGCGGCGGCTTGCTGGAGGGGGCATGCCCTCGGGAGGCGTGTCCGAGGCGGACACGGCCAGCGGCGGCGGGGCGGACTCCTGCTGCGGGGGAAGGCGGCGACGCGCACGGGCGGGCCGGCTCGGCTGGGCCTTCGGCCCAGTCGGGCGAAGAGTTTTTTGTAAAGATTCCGCCGAGAAAAAAATCCTAAATAAATAAAAATAAAAATCTAAAAATGCCAAAACAAAATTTCACCGTCTAAATAAAATATTTAGAACTTAGTGAACATTTTCTTGACCTAAAAATGCATAATTTTCTAATTCAAATAAATAACAATAAAATCCAAATAAAATAATTTATTCGATTTTAATGATTTTCTTGCAATATTTCTTTTGTTTTGGAGAAGTTATATTATCCCCTCTCATATATTTTGATATTGAAATATTTTCAGAGAGAAAAATAATTAAAACCAAAGTGATCCACTTCTCAATATTTGAGAAAATTCAAATATGAGAACAATAAAATCCCATCATTCCGTTAGATGTTTGCTCAATAATGCCAAAACGCAAATAAAATATGATATGCATATGATGACCTATGTATAACATTCCAAATTGGAAATTTAGGATGTTACATATATAAAAAATGCCATCATTCCGTTAGATGTTTGCTCAATAATGCCATTAGACATTGTTATTTTCATGTCAAACTTGTTGACCATCCAATATGACAAAAAAAATGCCTAGACCCACATTTCAGTTCTCTCTATCTCACAATCACAAATGTGGCCCCACTTGTGAGGAGTAAGTAAGCGAATAATTTTACACAAAAATAAGAACGCTGTTGGGATCAAGTGGGTCCCACACTTTATTATAGTGAGATAGAGGGAGAGCCGGGATGTTGGTCCTGTTGGGGAACGTTGCAGAAAACAAAAATTTTCCTACGGTTTCACCAAGATCCATCTATGAGTTCATCTAGCAACAAGTGATCGGATTGCATCTACATACCTTTGTAGATCACGCGCGGAAGCATTCAAAGAACGGGGATGAGGAAGTCGTACTCGACGTGATCCAAATCACCGGAGATCCTAGCGCCGAACGGACGGCACCTCCGCGTTCAACACACGTACGGTCAGCGTGACGTCTCCTTCTTCTTGATCTAGCAAGGGGGAAGGAGAGGTTGATGAAGATCTAGCAGCACGATGGCGTGGTGGTGGATGTAGGGGTCACCGCAGCAGGGCTTCGCCGTTCTACTGCGAGAGGGAGAGGTGTAGCAGAGGAGAGGGAGGCGCAAAGACTCAAGGGTGCGGCTACCCCTCCCTCCCCCCCTTTATATAGGCCCCCTAGGGGGTGCGCCGGCCCTAGGAGATGGGATCTCCTAGGGGGGGCGGCGGCCAAGGGGTGGAGTGCCCCCCAAGCCAGGTGGTGCGCCCCCCCACGCTAGGGTTCCCAACCCTAGGCGCATGGGGTGGGCCAAGGGGGGCGCACCAGCCCACTATGGGCTGGTTCCCCTCCCCACTTAGCCCATGGGGCCCTCCGGGATGGGTGGCCCCACCCGGTGGACCCCCGGGACCCTTCCGGCGGTCCCGGTACAATACCGGTGACCCCCGAAACTCTCCCGATGGCCGAAACTGCACTTCCTATATATAATTCTTCACCTCCGGACCATTCCGGAACTCCTCGTGACGTCCAGGATCTCATCCGGGACTCCCAACAACTTTCGGGTTACTGCATATTCATATCTCTACAACCCTAGCATCACCGAACCTTAAGTGTGTAGACCCTACGGGTTCGGGAGACATGTAGACATGACCGAGATGGCTCTCTGGTCAATAACCAACAGCGGGATCTGGATACCCATGTTGGCTCCCACATGCTCCTCGATGATCTCATCGGATGAACCACGATGTCGAGGATTCAAGCAACCCCGTATACAATTCCCTTTGTCAATCGGTACGTTACTTGCCCGAGATTCGATTGTCGGTATCCCAATACCTCGTTCAATCTCGTTACCGGCAAGTCACTTTACTCGTACCATAATGCATGATCCCGTGACCAGACACTTGGTCACTTTGAGCTCATTGTGATGATGCATTACCGAGTGGGCCCAGAGATACCTCTCCGTCATACGGAGTGACAAATCCCAATCTTGATCCGTGTCAACCCAACAGACACTTTCAGAGATACCCGTAGTATACCTTTATAGTCACCCAGTTACGTTGTGACGTTTGGTACACCCAAAGAACTCCTACGGTATCCGGGAGTTACACGATCTCATGGTCTAAGGAAAAGATACTTGACATTGGAAAAACTCTAGCAAACGAACTATACGATCTTGTGCTATGTTTAGGATTGGGTCTTGTCCATCACATCATTCTCCTAATGATGTGATCTCATTATCAATGACATTCAATGTCCATAGTCAGGAAACCATGACTATCTGTTGATCAACGAGCTAGTCAACTAGAGGCTTACTAGGGACATGTTGGTGTCTATGTATTCACACATGTATTACGATTTCCGGATAACACAATTATAGCATGAATAAAAGACAATTATCATGAACAAGGAAATACAATAATAGTCCTTTTATTATTGCCTCTAGGGCATATTTCCAACAGGTCCATAGGTATTTATGCCATTATAACATGTCAAAGAGATTTGAGATCACAATAATGATGTGCAGTGGCATTTTTGAGCATGTGTCTAACAAAGCGATGGTATTTTTTAGCAATTGAAATTCCTAGTGGCGAAACTGAGTAGTGGGACACAATTGGTGACATAAATGATAAAAACCCTATAAATTAATAAAGCCCGCAAATTAGGCAAAGTGATATAGGTTCGATAACTCAAACAAATAAAACAAGGTTAAAACGATGGGGTGCATAGCCGAAGGCCCATAACAGAGCACACGGGCTCGAGAGAACAGAAGGAGACTGCTACCTAGGCAGCAACCGGAGGGGAGTGTGTGATGTTGTGGATATGTCGAAGCTTGTCCATCGCCTGCTGCATAGCATAAATGTCTTAACGCTTCCCTCCGGTTGCATTCTTAGAGCAATGCCAACAAGAGAGTCCAACACTGAAGGAATAGGAGGCATTAGAACATGCAACTAGCTGGAGATTCAATAGTAGGTCTGTTTCTTATGTGCCATAGAGCCCATAGCAGCGCCCAAAGGACTCTCTTGTCCGCATTGCTCTAAGAATAGTTACCAACTCCGTGCCCAAGGAGGGATTCTAACCCATATCAGTGGCAGCTCTCACCTCACTCCATGTGAAGCGAGCTAAGTGGCAGCAAAAAACAAGACGTGATTCACATCCTCCGGAATAGCACAGACCATGACCATGTGATTTCCGTTCTAGGGGCCGTTAGGCTTGGCAAAATTGGTAGATGTAGGTAATGAAGGAAATATGCCTTAGAGGCAATAATAAAGTTGTTATTTTATATTTTCTTATATCATGATAAATGTTTATTATTCATACTAGAATTGTATTAACCGAAAACTTGATACATGTGTGAATACATAAACAAAACACCGTGTCCCTAGTAACCCTCTACTAGATGGTTAAGTTTCCTAACCATAGAAATGTGTTGTCATTTGATGAATGGGATCATATCATTAGGAGAATGATGTGATGGACAAGACCCATCCGTTAGCTTAGCATATTGATCGTTCAGTTTTATTGCTATTGCTTTCTTCATGTCATATACATATTCCTTTGAGTATGAGATTATGCAACTCACGGACACCGAAGGAATGCCTTCTATGCTATCAAACGTCACAACGTAACTGGGCGATTATAAAGATGCTCTACAGGTATCTCCGAAGGTGTTTGTCGGGTTGGCATAGATCAAGATTAGGATTTGTCACTCCGAGTATCGGAGAGGTATCTCTGGGCCCTCTCGGTAATACACATCATAAGAAGCCTTGCAAGCAATGTGACTAATGAGTTAGTTCTGGGATGATGTATTACGGAACAAGTAAACAGACTTGTCGGTAACGAGATTGAACTAGGTATGAAGATACCGACGATCGAATCTCAGGCAAGTAACATACCAATGACAAAGGGAATAACGTATGTTGTCATAACGGTCCAACCGACAAAGATCTTCGTAGAATATGTAGGAACCAATATGAGCATCCAGGTTCCGCTATTGGTTATTGACCGGAGAGGTGTCTCGGTCATGTCTACATAGTTCTCGAACCACTAGGGTCCGCACGCTTAATGCTCGATGATGATTTTGTATTATATGAGTTATGTGATTTGGTGACCGAATGTTGTTCGGAGTTCCGGATGAGATCACAGACATGACGAGGAGTCTCGAAATGGTCGATAGGTAAAGATTGATATATAGGACGATGGTATTCAGACACCGGAAGTGTTCCGGGGGTACCAGGTACATATCGGGTCACCGGAAAGGTGTTCCAGGCACCCCCGGCAAACATATGGGCCTAATGGGCCAAGAGGGGAAACGCAGCAGCCAACATGGGCTGATGTGCCCCCATATAGGCCAAACCTGGAGGGGAAGGAAAGAGGGGAAGAGAGAAAGTAAGGGGAGGGATTCGGCCTCCCCCTTCCTTCCCTCCTCTCTCCTTCTTCCTTGCCCCTCCGGGAATTATGGTAAGGCGGGGATAGGACTAGGTCCTCAAGTAGGATTCCTCCTACTTGGGCGCCCCCTTGGCTGCTCCCTCTCCCTCCCACCTATATATATGAGGGGGAGGCGCCTAGAACACACACCAACAATTGTTAGCCATGTGCAACGCCCCCTCCACAGTTTACGCCTACGGTCATATCTTCGTAGTGCTTAGGCGAAGTCTTGCGTGGATCACTTCACCATCACCGTCACCACACTGTTGTGCTGATGAAACTCTCCCTCGACACTTTGCTGGATCAAGAGTATGAAGGACGTCATCAAGATGAACATGTACAGAACTCGGAGGTGTCATACGTTCGGTGCTTGATCAGTCGGAACGAGAAGAAGTTCGACAACATCAACCGCATTGTCAAACGCTTCCGCTTCGAGTCTACGAGGGTGCCTGGACACACTCCCGCCTTCTCGTTGCTATGCATCTCCTAGATAGATCTTGCGTGAGCGTAGGAATTTTTTTGAAATTGCATGCTACGTTTCCCAACAGTGGCATCAGAGCCAGGTCTATGCGTAGATGATATGCACGAGTAGAACATAAACAGTTGTGGGCGGTGATAGTCATACTGCTTACCACCAACATCTTATTTTTATTCGGCGGTATTGTGGGATGAAGCGGACCGGACCAACCTTACATGACCACCTTCATGAGACCAGTTCCACCGGCAGACATGCAACTAGTTTTGCATAAAGGTGGCTGGCGGGTGTCTGTTTCTCCTACTTTAGTTGAATAGAATTTGACTATGGCCGGTCCTTGAAGAAGGTTAAAACAGCAAACCTGACGAAACATGGTTGTGGCTTTAATGTGTAGGTAAGAGCGGTTCTTGCTACAAGCCCGTTGCAGCGACGTAAAACTTGCAACAACAAAGTAGAGGACGTCTAACTTGTTTTTGCAGGGGCATGTAGTGATGTGATATGGTCAAGACATGATGTGATATATATTATCGTATGAGATGATCATGTTTTGTAAAAGTTACTGGCAACCGGCAGGAGCCTTATGGTTGTCGCTTTATTGTATGAAATGCAAACGCCATTTAATTGCTTTGCTTTATCACTATGCGTTAGCGATAGTTGTAGAAGCAACAGTTGGCGAGACGACCATGACACTACAATGGAGATCAAGGTGTCAAGCCAGTGACGATGGAGATCATGATGATGCTTTGGAGATGGAGATCAAAAGGACAAGATGATGATGGCCATATCATGTCACATATTTTGATTGCATGTGATGTTTATCTTTTATGCATCTTATTTTGCTTAGTACGGCGGTAGCATTATAAGATGATCCCTCACTAAAATTTCAAGGTATACGTGTTCTCCCTGAGTATGCACTGTTGCGACAGTTCATCGTGTTGAGACACCACGTGATGATCGAGTGTGATAGACTCTACGTTCACATACAACAGGTGCAAGAGAGTTTTGCACATGCAGAATACCAGGGTTAAACTTGATGAGCCTGGCATGTACACACATGGCCTTGGTGAAGGAAATATGCCCTAGAAGCAATAATAAAGTTGTTATTTTATATTTCCTTATATCATGATAAATGTTTATTATTCATGCTATAATTGTATTAAACAGAAACTTGATGCATGTGTGGATACATAGACAAGACACCGTGTCCTTAGTAAGCCTCTACTAGACTAGCTCATTAATCAATGATGGTTAAGTTTCATAACCATGGACATGTGTTGTCATTTGATGAACGGGATCACATCATTAGGAAAATGATGTGATGGGCAAGACCCATCCGTTAGCTTAGCATATTGATCGTTCAGTTTTATTGCTATTGCTTTATTCATGTCATATACATATTCCTTTGACTATGGGATTATGCAACTCCCGGATACCGGAGGAATACCTTGTGTGCTATGAAACGTCACAACATAACTGGGTGATTATAAAGATGCTCTACAGGTATCTCCGAAGGTGTTTGTTGGGTTGGCATAGATCGAGATTAGGATTTGTCACTCTGAGTATCGGAGAGGTATCTCAGGGGCCTCTCGGTAATACACATCATGATAAGCCTTGCAAGCAATGTGACTAATGAGTTAGTTACAGGATGATGTATTACGGAACTAGTAAAGAGACCTGCCGGTAACGAGATTGAAGTAGGTATGAAGATACCGACGATTGAATCTCGGGCAAGTAACATACTGATGACGGGGAGTAACGTATGTTGTCATTATGGTACGACTGATAAAGATCTTCGTAGAATATGTGGGAACCAATATGAGCATCCAGGTTCCACTATTGGTTATTGACTGGAGAGGTGTCTCGGTCATGTCTACATAGTTCTCGAACCCATAGGGTCCGCACGCTTAACATTCGATGACAATTTGTTATTATATGAGTTATGTGATTTGGTGACCAAATGTTGTTCGGAGTCCTAGATGAGGTCACAGACATGATGAGGAGTCTTGAAATGGTCGAGAGGTAAATATTCATATATAGGAAGATGATATTCGGACACCGGAAGTGTTCTGGGGGTACCGGGTACATATCGGGTCAACGGAAGGGGTCCGGGCACCCCCCGGCAAAGATTTGGGCCTATTGAGCCAAGAGGGGAAACACATTAGCCATCATGGGCTGTTGCGCCCCCATGTAGGCCGAATATGAAGAGAAAGGAAAGGGGGGAAGAGAGAAAGGAAGGGTAGGTATTCGGCCTCCCCCTTCCTTCTCCCCTCCTCTTTCCTTCTCCCTCCGGAAAACAAGGAAAGGGGGGGATTGGGGTGGGAGCCCAAGTAGGACTCGGCCTACTTGGGTGCCCCCTGGCTGCCTCTTCCCCCCTCCAACCAATATATATGTGGGGAGGGGGTGCCTAGAGGACACACAAACATCTGTTAGCCGTGTGCAGCGCCCCCTCCATAGTTTACACCTCCGATCATATTCACATAGTGCTTAGGCGAAGCCCTACATGGATCACTTCACCATCACCATCACCACGCTGTCGTGCTGACAGAACTCTCCCTCGACATTTTGCTGGATCAAGAATTTGAGGGACGTCATCGAGTTGAACGTGTGCAGAACTCGGAGGTGCCGTACATTCGGTGCTTGATCGGTCCGAACGTGAAGAAGTTCGACTACATCAACCGCGTTGTCAAACGCTTTCGCTTTCGGTCTACGAGGGTACGTGGACACACTCTCCTACTCTTGTTGCTATGCACCTCTTAGATAGATCTTGCGTGAGCGTAGGATTTTTTTTTTGAAATTGCATGCTATGTTTCCCAATAGTGGCATCCGAGCCAGGTCTATGCTTAGATGATATGCACGAGTGGAACACAAAGAGTTGTGGGCGATGATCATCATACTGATTACCACCAATGTCTTATTTTGATTCGGCAGTATTGTTGGATGAAGCAGCATGGGACAAGCTTACATGACCACGTTCATGAGACCGGTTCCACCGAGAGACATGCAACTAGTTTTGCATAAAGGTGGCTGACGGGTGTCTGTTTCTCCAACTTTAGTTGAATCGAATTTGACTGCGGCCGGGCTTTGTTGAAGGTTAAAACAAAAAACTTGATAAATCACCATTGTGGTTTTGATGCGTAGGTAAGAACGATTCTTACTACAAGCCCGTAGCAACCACGTAAAACTTACAACAACAAAGTAGAGGACGTCTAACTTGTTTTTGCAGGGCATGTTGTGATGTGATATGGTCAAGACATGATGTGATATACATTATTGTATGATATGATCATGTTTTGTAAAAGTTATCGCCAACTGGAGGAGCCTTATGGTTGTCGCTTTATTGTATGAAATGTAAACGCCATGTAATTGCTTTACTTTATCACTATGTGTTAGCGATAGTTGTAGAAGCAATAGTTGGCGAGACGACCACGACGCTACGATGGAGATCAAGGTGTCAAGCCAGTGATGATGGAAATCATGACAGTGCTTTGGAGATGGAGATCAAAGGCACAAGATGATGATGGCCATATCATGTCACATATTTTGGTTTGCATGTGATGTTTATCTTTTATGCATCTTATTTTGCTTAGTACGGCGGTAGCATTATAAGATGACCCCTCACTAAAATTTCAAGGTATAAGTGTTCTCCCTGAGTATGCACCGTTGTGATAGTTCATCGTGCCGAGACACCATGTGATGATCGAGTGTGATAAGCTCTACGTTCATATACAACGGGTGCAAGACAGTTTTGCACATGTGGAGTACTTGGGTTAAACTTGATGAGCCTAGCATGTACAGACATGGCCTCGGAACACTGGAGACCAAAAGGTCGAACGTGAATCATATAGTAGATATGATAACATAGAGATGTTCACCATTGAAAATTACTCCATCTCACGCGATGATCGGACATGGTTTAGTTGATATGGATCACGTGATGATATGTCCATTTTTCATCATGCTTTTATATCGATATTTATTGCATTATGGCCTGTTATTACACATTATGTCACAATACTTATGCCTATTCTCTCTTATTTTACAAGGTTTACATAAAGAGGGGGAATGCCGGCAGCTGGAATTCTGGACTAGAAAAGGAGCAAATATTAGATACCTATTCTGCACAGCTCCAAAAGTACTGAAACTTCACGAAAGTTATTTCTAGAATATATAAAAAATACTGAGCGCAAGAAGTACCAGAGGGGGGTCACCCACCAGCCACGAGGGTGGGGGGCGCGCCCTACCCCCCTGGGCGCGCCCCTGCCTCATGGGCCCCCTGGTGGCCCTCCGATGCCCATCTTCTGCTATATGGAGTCTTTCATCGAGGAAAAAATCATAAGCAAGCTTTTGGGACGAGACTCCACCGCCACAAGGCAGAACCTTGTCGGAACCAATCTAGGGCTCTGGCAGAGCTGTTCTGTGGGGACACTTCCCTCCGGGAGGGGCAAATCATGACCATGGTCATCACCAACGATCCTCTCATCGGGAGGGGGTCAATCTCCATCAACATCTTCACCAGCACCATCTCGTCTCAAACCCTAGTTCATCTCTTGTATCCAATCTTTGTATCCAAACCTCAGATTGGTACCTGTGGGTTGCTAGTAGTGTTGATTACTCCTTGTAGTTGATGCTAGTTGGTTTACTTGGTGGAAGATTATATGTTCAGATCCATTATGCATATTAATACCCCTCTGATTATGAACATGAATATGCTTTGTGAGTAGTTACGTTTGTTCCTGAGGACATAGGAGAAGTCTTGCTATTAGTAGTCATGTGAATTTAGTATTCGTTCGATATTTTGATGAGATGCATGTTGTCACCCCTCTAGTGGTGTCATGTGAACGTTGACTACATGACACTTCACCATTGTTTGGGCCTAGAGGGAGGCATTGGGAAGTAATAAGTAGATGATGGGTTGCTAGAGTGAGAGAAGCTTAAACCCTAGTCTATGTGTTGCTTCATAAGGGGCTGATTTGGATCCATATGTTTCATGCTATGGTTAGGTTTACCTTAATACTTCTGCTGTAGTTGTGGATGCTTGCAATGGGGGTTAATCATAAGTGGGATGCTTGTCCAAGTAAGGACATCACCCAAGCACCGGTCTACCCACATATAAAATTATCAAAGTACCGAACGCGAATCACATGAACGTGATGAAAACTAGCTTGACGATAATTCCCATGTGTCCTCGGGAGCGCTTTACTTCATATAAGAGTTTGTCCAGGCTTGTCCTTTGCTACAAAAAGGATTGGGCCATCTTGCTGTACCTTATTTACTTTTATTACTTGCTACTCATTATAAATTACCTTATCATAAAACTATTTGTTACCGATAATTTCAGTGCTTGCAGAGAATACCTTACTGAAAACTGCTTATCATTTCCTTCTGCTCCTCGTTGGGTTCGATACTCTTACTTATCGAAAAGGCTACGATAGACCCATTATACTTGTGGGTCATCAAGACTCTTTTCTGGCGCCATTGCCGGGGAGTGAAGCGCCTTTGGTAGGTGGAATTTGGTAAGGAAAAATCTATATAGTGTGCTGAAATTTACTGTCACCTGTTACTATGGAAAGTAATCCTTTGAGGGGTTTGTTCGGGGTATCTTCACCTCGTTAGGAACCACAATTAGTTACCAACAATGCTAGACCTACGTACGTCTACGAACAGTTTTACGTAAACTACCTAATTAAACCCCCCCTCCTGATTTTCAGGGGTGTGGGCCCCAGCCTCCCCCAATCTCCAATAAAAACTCCCCAAGTTGATGATTACGTTAGTCACGTAATAGTCATTACGTAGATGTAGCATTACTCATTAGTTACCCCTCAACCTACTGAACCTACTGAAAATGTTTACTTTGAAATTCCTTCGGGTATGATAGAGAAACTGCTAGCTAATCCTTTTGCAGGAGATGGAACATTGCATCCCGATTTACACTTAATCTATGTGGATGAAGTTTGTGGATTATTTAAGCTTGCAGGTATGCCCGATGATGTAATCAAGAAGAAGGTCTTCCCATTATATTTTAAGGGAGATGCATTGACATGGTATAGGCTATGTGATGATATGGGATCATGGGACTATAAGCGATTGAAATTGGAATTCCATCCGAAGTTTTATCCTATGCATCTTGGTCATCGTGATCGTAATTATATATATAATTTTTCGCCTCGCGGGGGAGAAAGCATCGCTCAAGCTTGGGGGAGGCTTAAGTCAATGTTATATTCATGCCCCAATCATGAGCTCTCAAGATAAATGATTATTCAAAATTTTATGCTCGGCTTTCTGACAACAATCGCTCCATGCTCGATACTTCTTGTACTGGTTCCTTTATGATGAAGACCATTGAATTCAAATGGAATTTATTGGAGAGAATTAAACGCAACTCTGAAGATTGGGATCTCGAGAAGGTAAGGAGACAGGTATAACACCTAAGTTTGATTGTGTTAAATCTTTTATGGATACCGATGTTTTCCGTAAATTTAGCACTAAATATGGACTTGACTCTGAGATAGTAGCTTCTTTCTGTGAATCCTTTGCAACTCATGTTGATCACCCTAAGGAGAAGTGGTTTAAATATAATCCTCCCATTGAAACAAAATTAGTTGCACCTATTAAAGTTGAAGAAAAAATTATCACTTATGATGATCCTGTTGTTCCCACTGCTTATGTTGAGAAACCACCTTTCCCTATTAGAATAAAGGATCATGCTAAAGTTTCAACTGTAGTCAACAAAAGTAATATTAGGGCACACAAACCCTGTTGGGGATATTACTGCTGGGCGTAAACCGGCCTATCTGGGCCGGGTCAACTTCATCAGTAGCTCCAAAAGTGATAAAGCCCAAGAAGGCAGACGAGGGCCTAAGGCCCGTAGCCAGTTCAAGACTGGTAGCTGTAAACCGGAATTTGTATATAAACTTGTATTGTAAGATAGGAATAAGGAGAGGCCAACCCGGATACGAATATCGACCGGAGTCGGGACTCTGTGAACCGACGGGAGTCACCCGTGTATATAAGGGGACGACTCGGCGGCGGTTCAAGGACAACAAACAACAACTCGAGACATAGGCGAAGCTTGTTTGCTCCCTAGTCATCGAAACCCCATCAATTCCATCACAACTAGACATAGGCTTTTACCTTCATCGAAGGGGCCGAACTAGTATAAACTCTCTTGCGTCCCTGTGTCCGCTTTAACCCCTTCAAGCTAACCCGTCGAGATGGCTCCACGACTAAGTCCTTTCTCTAGGACATCTGCCATGACAAAACCACGACAGTTGGCGCCCACCGTGGGGCTATCGCACGATGGTTTCCGGTTCTTGGAGGGCTGCTTCGAAGGACTCGAGGGCTACGCTGTAGGCCGGATGACTAAGAGTCGTCGCGACAAGCTCTACATCGACGATGCAGGCTGGGGCCCCGAGGCCGGCTCAATTGAGTACGGGTATCGGGTCCCCTTTGGTAGCATTCACATTTTCATCGGCAAGATCGGTGAACCGGGCCCTGAGCCGGACATCTGCACCGACCTCGTCGAGACGGCTCAGCGTGCGCGATCCGCCCGGGTTAAATCGGCCATGAAGCGTGCCTTCGTGGGAGTCATCCATGGAGGAAGTTATGAGGATGGATCGGAATCTCGCAGCGATGCCGTCGTTTGTTCCGATGACGAGTCATCGACCGGAGAAACCGAATCTCTTTATCAGCTTCAAGACGGCCGGATTGGGGGCTGTTCCGATGGCGACAGTATTCCGGACCCCTCTGATCTGCCCAACCGGGTTGGAATATTCATGACTGGCACACAAGCAGTGCTTCATTCTTCGACCACTATGGCAACGACCTCCAGTTCAACAGCGGCAAGGGCTGCCGGGGCAGGAGGCCCTGTGCGCCCACCGGCTCAGGTTCTATCAGAACTATTTGATGCGTTAGCTGTGCTTATGGTGGAGGTTAATCCGCCGGATTAGGACGTTCACAACATGGAGATTGCAAAGGTAAAGGAACAGATCACCCAGGCCATGGCGAATCTGGCAGCTGAGGGCACCAGGATGGCCGCAGAGCGGGCCGCTTTAGACGCACAGGCCTATAGGCTTATGTTGGACCAGAGCGCGTCGCATGAAGTCATGAGGAGGAAGCACCGATCCCGCTTACCTCCGGTTTTTGAGGCCAGAGACCTTTTCAACACTCCAGGACCAAGAGCCGACAATTTGCTGGAGGGAAACCGGGCAGAAGCCCATGTGGCCGGTGCACCGGTTCAGCCTCGTCAGATGGACCCGCCTCATCAAAACACTGTTATACCTCAGGTTGCTTTAACACCTCCGGGTCACTACTCCAACCCAATGGACAATCTTGTTGCCGCTGTTGCACGGCTGGAGGCCATTCCAATTGAAGGTAACTCGCCGCAGGCAGTAGAGACGCGATGGGTCAAGGAACTTCTAAGGACAGCTTTGGCCCAACAGGAAGCGTACTCGTACAACTGCTACCGGATCCACTCGACCCCCCGTCCAAGCCGGAGCTATAGCAGACATATGGATGAACCAGCAGTGTCGAGTAATGAACGACATGGGGCACCCCGTGACAACAACCCGGCGGGTGGTGCTGATAACACTCAGGGAGTGGTGGACCGGGCCCGCGCGCGCAGGGAGGCCGAGTTAGCCACACAGCATCAGGCTCGGCAGCTCACGCCGGTTCGTCCAACCATCTCGACTGAACTTGGTGTTACTTCTAGTTCTTTGGGGGTGCCTTGCCTTATCCCCGCTTTACACAACGTACGCCTGCCCAAGGATTTCAAAGGCCCGCGCAAGGTACCAAATTACACGGCGGATCAACCTCCAGAGACATGGGTGGAGAGCTATGAGATGGCCATGGAGATGCTTGATGTGGATGACGCGGCGTGTGCAAAATACTTCACCATGATGCTTGAAGGAACGGCCCATACTTGGTTAAAAAGCTTGCCGGCTAATTCTATCAGTTCATGGGCCCAATTACGAGCCCGGTTTATCAGCAATTTCAAGGATACCTGTAAACAGCCTATGTCGATAGTGGACTGAGCTGCATGCGTCCAGGAAGAAGGAGAATCAACGACTCATTGGGTGCACCGGGTTTCACAAGTGTTGCATTCCTCAGACCGCATCAACGCTGACACCGCAGTATTAACCCTAGAAGGCAACTGCCGGTTTGGGCCCCTGAAGCTGAAATTGGGACGGATGAAGCGTCATTGCACTGACATGGGGACCCTCATGGCCGCTTTGGTGAAATATGCTGATTCTGATAGTACCAAGGATCCCGAATCTAATGATGACAAGACAGGGAAAGGGAAGAAGAACAGCAGCTCCAAAGGTCAGCAGCATCACTGGGCAGGCAATGGTGGTGGAGGCAAGCGTAAAGTAGATGGTAACATGGACTTTGTGGCTAATACCAACGCACATGACGATGGCCAGCGACGCAAGGGTAGACCAAAAAATCGTAATGGAGCACCCAACCCTAACCCAAACCTCCTAAACCATCTGCTAAGCCAGCCCTGTCCAAGACATGGGACGAAGGAGGCACCAGCAAACCACCTTTGGAAGGATTGCTTTATTATGCAGGAGTTCAAGAATTCTAATAATTTTCGGTATGATCACGAATCTGGCGGTGGCTCAGGATCCGGGCCGGGTTACGGTGGAGGAAGTTCCGGTTCAGGATTCAATGGCAATCCGGGCGGACATAATGGTTAAAATAGTCAGAACAACCAGGGTGGTTACAACCAACAGCAGCAACAGTCAGGTTACCAGAGCAACCCAAAGCAGTTGAGTAGTGGGCAGTACCATGTCTTCACCACTAGCTTGTACAAGCGAGACCAGAAGGTTCAGAGGCGGGCAGTCAACTCTGTTGAACCGGCCATACCCTATCATCTGCGTTGGTCTGAACAGCCAATCATATGGAGCAGAGCGGATCACCCACCCCAGGTCGATAATCCGGGTCAGTTGGCTCTGGTGGTGGCGCCTCAGGTGGGAGGTTACAAGTTCACCAAGGTGCTTATGGATGGAGGGAGCAACATTAACATCCTGTACTATAAGACCTTCCGCCGTATGGGACTAACAGATAAGAATCTCAAACCGTCTAATACAGTATTCCATGGTGTAGTGCCTGGCAGATCAGCATATCCCGTTGGTAAGATAGCTCTGGAAGTGGCCTTTGGGGATGATCATGATTCCAGGTCGGAGACTTTAACGTTTGAAGTGGTGAAAATCCAAAGTCCATATCATGCCCTATTTGGGCGACCGGCCTTCGCCAAGTTTATGGCTCGGCCCTGTTATGTGTATTTGCAGCTCAAGATGCCGGGTCACAAGGGGACAATAACGGTTCACGGAAGCCGCAAAATCGCTTTGGAATGCGAGGAAGGAGATGCGGCTTATGCAGAGTCGGTTTGTGCCATCAAGGAGTTGAAGTATTATAAAGACAATGTTGATCCGGCGGACATGACTCCGTTGAAGAAGCCAACTACGGGGCATGATCCGGCCCTGAAGTTCAAATCGGCAGCAGAAACTAAGCTTGTTGACTTCGTACCTGGTGATTCGTCCAAGCAGTTCAGCATCAGTGCCAACTTGGATCCGAAATAGGAAAGTGCACTCATCGAGTTCATCCATGAGAATCGGGACATTTTTGCATGGAAACCCTCTGACATGCCAGGTGTACCGAGGCAACTCGCTGAGCACACACTTAATGTGGATCCTAAGTATAAACCGGTGAAACAGTTCCTCCACCGGTTTAACAAAGAAAGACGCAAGGCAATTGGAGAAGAGGTAGCCAGGCTCTTAGCAGCTGGCTTTATTGTTGAAGTTTTTCACCCTGAGTGGCTTGCCAATCCGGTGCTGGTCCTCAAGAAAAACGGCACCTGGCGCATGTGTGTGGATTACACAGATCTTAATAAGGCTTGTCCAGCAGATCCTTTTGCCCTCCCCCGTATTGATCAAATTATTGATGCTACGACGGGTTGTGAGCGTTTAAGTTTTTTGCATGCGTATTCTGGCTATCATCAGATTAAAATGGCAGTTAAGGACCAGGAGAAGACGACATTTATAACTCCCTTTGGAGCCTTCTGCTATGTGTCTATGCCCTTCAGGCTCAAGAGTGCCCAAGCAACTTACCAACGGTGTGTACAAAATTGTCTTCACAAGCAGATTGGCCGTAATGTACATGCTTACGTGGATGATATCGTGGTTAAGTCCAGGGAGAAGGAGACTCTGATTGATGATTTGAAGGAAACCTTTGATAACCTGAGAACATACAAGATGATGCTTAATCCGGACAAGTGTGTCTTTGGTGTACCGGCGGGCAAGTTATTAGGCTTCTTGGTGTCCAATAGGGGAATTGAGGCTAATCCGAAGAAGATCACAGCAATCACCTCCCTCTCTAAACCGAAGTGTATCAATGATGCTCAGCGCCTGGCAGGCCAGATTGCTGCGTTAAGCCGGTTTATCAGTCGCCTCGGTGAGAAGGCAATCCCTTTGTATCAGATGTTGAAGAAGACGGATCAGTTTGTCTGGAGTTCTGCTGCTAATGAAGCGTTTGAGGACTTAAAACAGCAATTGGCCAATCCACCTGTGCTCGCTGCTCCCATTGGCAAGGAGCCGTTGCTGCTATATGTTGCTGCTAATGCTCGGGCGGTCAGCGTGGCTATTGTGGTAGAGCGAAAGGAGGAGGTAAG
This sequence comes from Triticum dicoccoides, assembly GCF_002162155.2. NCBI lineage: Eukaryota > Viridiplantae > Streptophyta > Magnoliopsida > Poales > Poaceae > Triticum > Triticum dicoccoides. Next base: position 618,623,551 of record NC_041388.1, on the reverse strand, counting down.
GAGCATCCGGTTCAACGTCCGGTCTATTATATCAGCAAGGTGCTCATTGAGTCCAAGCAAAGGTATCCACATTGGCAGAAGCTGGTGTATGGAGTTTTTATGGCAAGCCGGAAGCTTAAACAATACTTCCAAGGGCATCCAATTACAGTGGTCAGTTCTGCTCCTTTGGGAGATATCATCCAGAACCGGGAAGCAACTGGCCGAATTGCAAAGTGGGCTATAGAGCTGGGGCCGTATGGTTTGAAGTACGTGCCTCGGACAGCGGTTAAGTCTCAAGCACTTGTTGATTTCATCAATGATTGGACGGAAATGCAAGCACCTGAAGAAAAGCCGGATCATACGTATTGGACCATCCATTTTGACGGATCTAGGCAATTGGAAGGCTCAGGGGCTGGAGTCGTATTAACTTCCCCACGAGGTGATAAGTTTTGTTATGTTATCCGCTTAATGTTCCCTTGCACTAACAATGCAGCTGAGTATGAAGCCTTGCTCCATGGTCTCCAGATGGCTAAGGAGAAGAATCTAAGTCGATTTAAGTGCTTCGGTGACTCGGACCTTTTGGCTCAGCAGGTGTCTGGCACTTGGGACTCCAAGGACCCACTCATGGCAGCATATCGTCGTGAGGTGGATATTGTTGCAGGTTATTTCAGAGGCTATCAGGTGGACCACGTGGACCGGCGGAAAAATGAAGCGGCGGACGCTTTAAGCCAGCTGGGCTCTCAGCGCAAACCGGTCCCGCCCAATGTTTTTTTTGGATGTGCTGCACAACCCGTCGGTCAAGATCCCTGGTGAAGAGGACTTGGCTATTCCTGATCTGGAGGCTCAATTGGTGGCAGCTCTTCATGTTATTCCAGATTGGACGCTTCCTTACCTAGCGTACAAGAACCAGGGCGAGTTGCCAGAGGATGAGATTCTGGCCCGGCAGATAATCCGGTGATCCAAGTCCATGGCTATTATCAACGGCGAGTTGCATCATTGCAGTGCATCAGGAGCTTTTCAATGCTGCGTGTCTCCTGAAGAAGGCCGTGAAATTTTGCATGAGATCCACGAAGGAGATTGTGGTCACCACGCCGGTTCAAAGTCTCTGGTGGCTAAAGCGTTTCACCATGGCTTCTATTGGTTATCTGCTCATGCTGATGCGGAGGATCTGGTCAGACGATGTGATGGTTGCCAAAGGTTTTCAAGACATGCTCATGTACCGGCTCAAGAATTGAGAATGACTCCAATTACTTGGCCGTTTGCGACTTGGGGGCTGGATATGGTTGGGCCTTTCAAAAGGTCCAAAGATAAGAAGACCCACCTCCTGGTGGCGGTTGACAAGTTTACAAAGTGGGTGGAGGCAGAACCTGTCAGCAAGTGTGATGCGGCCACGGCGGTTCAATTTATTAAAAAAGTGATTTTCCGGTTTGGCTTTCCACACAGTATCATCACAGATAATGGTACCATTTTTTCCAAAGGTGCTATGAAGGAGTTCTGCGAACGGGAGCACATCCGGCTCAACGTTTCATCAGTGGCACATCCACAGTCCAATGGTCAAGTAGACAGAGCTAATCAAGATATCTTGAGAGGCATCAAGCCCCGGCTCATGGTTCCTTTGCAGAGAACGCTGGGCTGTTGGGTAGAAGAATTACCATCTGTGTTATGGAGCATCAATATAACGCCCAACAGATCAACAGGATACACACCGTTCTTCATGGTTTATGGAGCGAAGGCGGTTCTCCCCAGTGATATCCGTCATGATTCACCTCGTGTAACGGCTTATATTGAAGCGGAAACGAGACAACACGGCAAGATGCTTTGGACCGGTTGGATGAAGAGCGTGATATCGCAGCTGCCCGATCGGCGATTTACTAGCAGGATCTTCGTCATTATCACAGTCGCCGGGTCAGAACCAGAACCTTTCAGGAGGGAGATTTGGTGCTTCGGCTCATCCAAGATCAGACTGATATGCATAAGTTATCCCCACCTTGGGAGGGGCCTTTCGCGGTCAGCAAGAATCTGCACAACGGGTCATACTATCTGATCGATATTCGAGAACATAAGGACTCACGTACATCGGAGGAGGAGACCAACAGGCCGTGGAACATAGCTCATCTTCGGCCTTATTATACCTGAGCCATTGGTTCTACTCATGTTCATATTACAACGATGTATATATTAACTATAATAAACCGGAACCTCAGCTAAAAGCGGGGTATCTGTTCTTTTACATCATGTGTGGTTACATGGAGTTATTCTAAAGCGGCCTCCGGTTTACCCCTTGAGTTCGCTTTGCTAAAAGCATCGTGTTATATCACTTGGAGGATTGGTCGTGTCCGAACCAATACCATGCCTCTTGATAGGCGAGAGCCACCAGATCACTTGGGGACTTGGTCATGTCTGAACCAGTCATGCCTCTTGATCGGCCTAAGGCCACAGAATCACTTGGGGGCTTGGTCGAACCCGAACCATGACCATGCCATTTGGTCGGCATAAATGCCACGGTTTCATTTGGGGACCTGGCTGACTAGAACCATAGTTACACCTAACGGGAGCTTGGTCGTGTTTTGGCCATGGTAACACCATTTGATCAGCTTAAATAAACCTTTTTTGGCAAACGGTTTTGTCATTGCTTTTGCTTCACACTTTTCTTTGAAGGGGGATTTTTTTGCTTTTTATTGCATTTTTTTAAACTGACAAAGTTTTTTAAATCAATTGCCGAAACACAATTCACGTCAATCCGGGGGCTATTTGCCCGGTTTGATCCTTGTTGTTAACATCCTCCTATGGAGTAACACGGTGTTTATTATAATCTAGCATGGTTTACATGGTAAAACCAGCGTCATATATATACAGGAGCTGTTATCTCCTCCAACAGTGTGGGTTTGCAAAACTCCGCTTCAAGATTGGCCAAGCCAACTTCACGCTCAACGATGGCAGGTATTATGTATCTCAAAAATTTGATCATATACTTCAAATTTTGTTTTGGATGTTTTGATTTCATATATGCAGACATCATATTCCGCCTGACGGTACAACCGCGGTGGCACTTGACGAATTTTTCATTTCAGAAAGTGTTTTGGAAGGTTCATTACCACAGGAAGAACAAATTAGGCACGAAGGCATATCAACATCAAAGGTATCAGCTAGCCTATTACAAGGCAACATGGTGCCCATAATAATATAATTGTTTTTTCGCAAAGGAGAGGCAGTTTTCAAACCGGCTTCCGGTTCAAGCTTGGTCACCAGCCTGGCCTGATGGTTGTGGGTCATCCTGCGCCGCTTCAGCCTCCATTTCTCTACCCAGTGGCTGGAAATACACAGTTGTCCAGTCGATTCCCATTAACGCTTGAAAAACAGCTTCATCATGGATCAACAATGACAGGTCAATATCGGGAGCGTAAGTATGCTTACGGATTGGAGGGATCGGATTTTCCGATTCATGGATTGGTGCGGCTATTCGCTTGTTCTGGCTGTCATATTGGGCTTGATAATGAGACAAGTCTACTTCCTCAGCCAATTGACAAGCTAGCGGACGTACCTCCCAGTTTATTGCTCGCAGATCCGCTTCACCAAATTCTGACCCGTCTGCCTTCAAGCTGGGATAGCCCTGAGCCGCTTCAATAGGATCAAAATCCGGCACCCAGGCTTTTGCCCGGATTAAGGCATTGATTGCACCGGTTCGAGCAGCAGATTTCTTCAGCTCTTCAACCCGGGCAGGAAGCACCGACAGTTTCATCAGAGTATCTTGAATCAAAGTGGGCGCCGGTTTGTTATGAGATGCGGTACAGATGATCCGTTGGGCACCAGTATACAATTGTTCAACCAATGTATAGGCGGCTTTCAGTTTCTTCCGCACATCTGACCCCAAGTGACCAATGCGTGTACCTGAAATACCATAAAGGGTTAATAAACTGACGACTCTGTAAGGAGGCAGAGCCAATTCAGAAGGCAAAGTGGCTTACCAAAGATAGTAGTAGTCATGGCATGCACGTGACGCTTTATGCTGGTCAGTTCATCCGCCACTGGTTTTAGTGCAGCCTCGACATCCTCTGCTCGTTTGATCAAAGCGGACTTTTCAGTGGCCCAATCCGCCCGCTTCTTCTTGAAGCTCTCCTTAAGCTGTTCCATGGCACTTAAAGCGCTGGCCAATTCCTCTTTTGCTTTGGAGGTTTCAGCCTGTTGGGTTTTCAGGTTTTCTTGGAGATCGGTGACTTGGTTTTCTTTCGTCTTCAGCTCTGCCTGCATGCATACAGATATATGCTTCAACAACTCGTTATAAGGATTCAAGTACCAATCACATAACAAGTTATGCACTTAGTACTTGGGGGCTAATGCATATTCGATCTTCATCTTTCAATTGCTTACAAAGTCCCAAGATCAATACAAGTATTCAACTTGGCACTTGGGGGCTAATGGCTATTTGCTCGTATATATTCTGATGCGGCAATTTCAATTACTTGAAGTACCGGTTTAACTACGTTAAGTTGAACCGGCCCTTGGGGGCTACATCAGCGAATTTCAAAGCATCAAGATTTATATTGGTAAGTCCCGGTTTGAAAGAATATTACAAACTGGCCCTTGGGGCTAGGAGAATCAGCAAGAATGGAAGCATACAAGCAGGAAGGAGCATATGGAAGTTACCTCATATTTCTCTTTCATCATATTAACCAGACCGGCTTCATAATCGCGACTGGTATACAACCGGTTCAGATAGTCGGAATGGATATCTTGGGCGTTCAGAGCAGCATAAGTTGTCAGATCAGCGTTCCACTTGCCTTTGCCAAAGGCAGCAAATCCTTCCTTGGCAGAATGTTTGGATAAAGCGACAGGATTGCTTGGCTCAGTATGGCCAGTGCCAGTAATGACAACCTCATCATCCTGGGTACCGCCGGTTTGCACTGGGCTGTTGGCTTGTTAGTGGGTTTTGCTGGACCGGTGGAGCTTTCAATCTGGATGGAACCTGTGGGATGATTGACAGGACCCGAGGCGTCAGTAGGTCTCTCTTCAGCAATAAGATCATCGTCTTGCTGCGGTGGAACGTTGGGTATATCCTCAGGAATAGCTGCTTCAAGATTGGGTGTCTTGCCTGGTTCAAGAATGACATCTTCTTCGGCCGCTTTGTCCAGGCGGGCCTTCTTGCTTGGCCTAGGTTTGGCCCTGAGGAGAATAACAAAATCAAATACAACATATGTTCTAAGGCGATGTACTGCAAACATCACAATAAGTATAGCTTACCCAAGCACCGTTTTGAGCGGTGGGAGCTGAGTAGCCGATGACTCGCCAGAAGATGAGTGGGAAGTAACCTGGTAATCGGAGTCAGACGGATTAAGAGGTTGACGAAAGCAGCCCGCTTTAGGACAAGCACTGACAAGCAAATTAGAGAACTCTGAATGGCGTTTCCGAACCAGACTATTCGGTAAACCGGCGGAGGTAACTACCTGGCCGCTGTGCCGGGTGGTGCGACGAGCTTCGTGTTGTTGGGTCTTCATAAGAAGTTTAGGATCCAAATAAGCAAGAGGATGAGAAAATTTAACTTTCCGGTTTGCCTGACGGATTTTTTGTGAAGGCAAAGTTTCTGAATCGGAAGAGAGAATAATTACCTCTGCAACATCCGCGTGGCTGGCTTCGGCATCATCCTGACAAATATCATCATCAATAAGACGCATGAAAAATAAACCAAGTGAGTCAAGCTCTACCTCAAAGTCCGGATTATCCACCTCATCATCAGGGGCCGGATTAGAAGATGCAGTGGTTCTTTTCCTGTGGGTAGTCTTCTTCACAACTTTAGTATTTTGCTGTGTTGCTCTTTCCGGTTTGTCTGGTTTTTCTGTTTCTCCTACGGCAGTTTTTTGCTCCAAAACGGATCATTGCCCCGATTACACAGACACTGATATTAAACAAAGACCAGATATATCATTAACAGATTCAGCAAAAAGAAAAATCAAAGTCTTACAGCTGGCGGTTTGTTGGTGGCGCAGAAGGGAAGCAGGCCGTTTCTAGCACAGGCGTGTTCCGGTTCATTCAGCATCTTATTCACAGCTTCTGTGACTTCTTCATCGGTGAGCTGGATTTTGGAATGTCGCAGTGGGTCATCAACACTACCAGTATACTCGCACATCAAACCGGAGCGCTGACTAAGGGGAAGTATGCTCCATGATATCCAACAGCGAGCGAGATCAACCCCTGTTAAACCGTTGGCCATAAAGGCTCTGAGCTTTGACAGTTGAGGAGCATATTTACTTCTCTCCTGTGCAGTCAATCTTTGTGGAGAAGGGTGTGTATTGCTGAGCCGCTCCGGTCGAAAGCCAGGCAAGGGATTCTCACCAGCAGGGGAGGTGTCTTTGCAGTAGAACCATGTCTGATTCCATTCTTTGGGGTGGCTATGCAGTTTGGCGTGAGGGTATGTGACCTCTTTCCTCTTCTGAATCGCCACACCACCCAACTCCATATTGGAGCCATCAGTAAACTCAGTACGGTGGTTTAGATGGAAAAGGTCTCTGAACAATTCCACTATGGGCTCCTCTTGAAAGAATGCTTCACAGAGCACTTGGAAGTGACACATATTTGTAACAGAGTTGGGGCCAGTATCTTGTGGATGGAGCTGGAAATCGGCTAAAACATCCCGGTAAAATTTGGAACCGGGCGGTTTAAAGCCCCGGGCTAAGTGATCTACGAAAACAACAACCTCTCCTTCTCGAGGTGTGGGAGGGCATTCTTTGCCAGGAGCCCTCCAATGGATGGTATCTTTGCTGCCTAAAGCACCAATCAGGACTAAATCGTCCAGTTCAGCCTCTGTGACGCGAGAAGGAACCCAATTGCACTCATACACTTGCTTGGCCATGATGGAATCTATAAGGTAGAAGATCCCGGTTCAAAAATGCATTTGATCAAGATACATTGGTATGGGCACTATTAAACCGGAAACAGAACTATTTGAACCGGAGTTTTTTTTGAAGCAATAAGCATCTGGCGGTTCAATAAGGGGACTAATGGCATATACTGGTTTGGAAAAAATTTCTATGAGGTTAAACCGCCTGATCTAGGCATTGCGGATGGACAAGTACACCGAAATAGGTTTCACAAGATTTCCTTATGGCATTGGATCTGAAGCAAATTCAGAAAAGAGATAAATACTTAGAGGTTCAAAGGAGCAGTACCGAACCAATGAGCAAAACGTTCATATAGATCTATGGTTTTGAGATGCATAAGTGAAGGCGAAGGTCAAACAACTACCATTGCACAGTGTAAAGATTTGCGGATTCAGCTAAAGACCTATCGTATGAGCAAGAGGTAGAAGATGAACACTGAAGAACTGCGAAACCCTAGGTCAGATCTGCGGGGGAAAGGATAGAAGATTTACCGAAGCTGAGGAAGATGCGGAAGGTTGTCGCGATGCTCTGGTGCGTTCAGGTTGATGCAACGGCCAAGGATGAGGCAGAGGTCGACGGCGGCGGCAGAGCTCCGAGGCGGGCGACGCGAGGAAGACGAAGAAGGAACGGAAGGAGAAAAGAAATGACCCTTCGGTCCTATTTATAAGGCGAAAGAACATGAGTCAAGCGCGACAATCAAGGGGCCACGAAACGGAGCTGTCGCCTCGATTTCCGCCGATCTATTAAATAAAGAAGCGTAATGGATAGCTTCATTATGACAGATGACGTCACTCCAGTTTGCAGTAATCAGAGAAGATGACATCATGGCGGTTTACCAATTTAAGAGAAGACGTCGAAGATGAAGTTTTTGTTAAAGGATTGACATGAACCCGTTCAAATCAATCTGGGGCTAATGTTGGGGATATTACTGCTGGGCATAAACCGGCCTATCTGGGCTGGGTCAACTTCATCAGTAGCTCCAAAAGTGATAAAGCCCAAGAAGGCAGATGAGGGCCTAAGGCCCGTAGCCGGTTCAAGACTGGTAGCTGTAAACCAGAATTTGTATATAAACTTGTATTGTAAGATAGGAATAAGGAGAGGCCAACCCGGATACGAATATCGACCGGAGTCGAGACTCTGTGAACCGACGGGAGTCACCCGTGTATATAAGGGGACGACCCGGCGGCGGTTCAAGGACAACAGACAACAACTCGAGACATAGGCGAAGCTTGTTTGCTCCCTAGTCATCGAAACCCCATCAATTCCATCACAACTAGACATAGGCTTTTACCTTCATCGAAGGGGCCGAACTAGTATAAACTCTCTTGCGTCCCTGTGTCCGCTTTAACCCCTTCAAGCTAACCCATCGCGATGGCTCCACGACTAAGTCCTTTCTCTAGGACATCTGTCGTGACAAAACCACGACAAACCCCCTGAGCAAGTTAAAGTTGAACCTAATATTGCTATGGTTAAAGATCTCTTGGCCGATAATATTGATGGGCATGTTATTTACTTTTGTGATGAGACTGCTAGAATTGCTAAACCTGGTGCTAAAGATAAACATAGACCTGTGGTAGGCATGCCTATTATTTCTGTTAAAATAGGAGATCATTGTTATCATGGCTTGTGTGATATGGGTTCTAGTGCTAGTGCAATACCTATTTACTTATATAAATAAATTATGCATGATATTGCACCAGCTGAGACAGAAGATATTGATGTTACCATTAAGCTTGCTAATAGAGATACTATTTCACCAATTGGGATTGTTAGAGACGTTGAAGTATTGTGTGGGAAGGCTAAATATCCAGCTGATTTCCTTGTTCTTAGTTCCCCTCAAGATAGCTTTTGTCCCATTATATTTGGTAGACCCTTCTTGAATACTGTTAATGCTAAGATAGATTGCAAGAAGGATGTTGTTACTATTGGTTTGGGTGATATGTCTCATGAGTTTAACTTCTCTAAATTTCGTACACAACCCCGTAATGAAGAATTGCCTAGTAAAGATGAAATTATTGGTCTTGCGTCTATTGCTGTGCCTCCTAATGATCCTTTATAACAATATTTGCTAGACCATGAGAATGATATGTTTATGAATGAAAGAAGGGAAATAGATGAATTATTCTTTAAACAGGGACCTATTCTGAAACATAACTTGCCTGTTGAAATCCTAGGGGATCCTCCTCCACCCAAGGGTGATCCTGTGTTTGAGCTTAAACCATTACGTGATACTCTTAAATATGCTTATCTTGATGAAAAGAAGATATATCCTGTTATTATTAGTGCTAACCTTTCAGAGCATGAAGAAGAAAAAATATTGAAAACTCTGAAGAAGCACCATGCTGCTATTGGATATACTCTTGATGATCTTAAGGGCATTAGTCCCACTCTATGTCAACACAAAATAAATTTGGAGAAGGATGCCAAACCAGTTATTGATCACCAACGACGGCTAAATCCTAAGATGAAAGAAGTGGTAAGAAAGGAAATGTTAAAGCTCCTTGAGGAAGGTATAATTTATCCCGTTGCTGATAGTCAGTGGGTAAGTCCTGTCCATTGCGTTCCTAAGAAGGGAGGTATTACTGTCGTTCCTAATGATAAAGATGAATCGATTCCGCAAAGAATTATTATAGCTTATAGGATGGTAATTGATTTCCCCAAATTAAATAAGGCTACTAAAAAAGATCATTAGCCCTTACCTTTTATTGATCAAATGCTAGAAAGATTATCCAAACATACACATTTTTGCTTTCTAGATGGTTACTCCGGTTTTTCTCAAATACCTGTGTCAGCTGATGATCAAGCAAAGACCACTTTTACTTGCCCTTTCGGTACTTTTGCTTATAGACGTATGCCTTTTGGTTTATGTAATGCACCTGCTACCTTTCAAAGATGCATGATGGCTATATTTTCTGACTTTTGTGAAAAGATTTGTGAGGTTTTCATGGACGATTTCTCCGTTTATGGATCCTCTTTTGATGATTGCTTGAGCAACCTTGATCGAGTTTTGCAGATATGTGAAGAAACTAATCTTGTCTTGAATTGGGAGAAGTGCCACTTTATGGTTAATGAAGGTATTGTCTTAGGGCATAAAATTTCTGAAAGAGGTATTGAAGTTGATAAAGCTAAAGTTGATGCTATTGAAAAGATGCCATGTCCCAAGGACATCAAAGGTATAAGAAGTTTCCTTGGTCATGCCGGTTTTTATAGGAGGTTCATTAAGGACTTCTCCAAAATTTCTTGACCTCTGACTAATCTATTACAAAAAGATATTCCTTTTGTCTTTGGTGATGATTGTGTAGAAGCATTTGAAATACTTAAGAAAGCATTGATTTCTGCACCAATTGTTCAGCCACCTGATTGGAATTTACCCTTTGAAATTATGTGTGATGCTAGTGATTATGTTGTAGGTGTTGTTCTAGGGCAAAGAGTTGATAAGAAATTAAATGTTATTCAATATGCTAGTAAAACTCTAGACAATGCCCAGAGAAATTATGCTACTACTGAAAAAGAATTTTTAGCAGTTGTTTTTTGCTTGTGATAAGTTCAGACCTTATATTGTTAATTCTAAAGTAACTATTCACATTGATCATGTTGCTATTAAATTCCTTATGGAAAAGAAAGATGCTAAACCTATACTTATTAGATGGGTTCTCCTGCTACAAAAATTTGATTTGCATATTATTGATAGAAAGAGAGCTGAGAACCCCATTGCAGACAACTTGTTTAGGTTAGAAAATGTTCTTGATGACCCACTACCTATTGATGATAGGTTTCCTAATGAACAATTAAATGTCATAAATGCTTCTCGAACTGCTCCATGGTATGCTGATTATGCTAATTATATTATTGCTAAATTTATACCACCTAGTTTCACATACCAGCAAAAGAAAAAGTTCTTCTATGATTTAAGGCATTACTTTTGGGATGACCCACATCTTTATAAAGAAGGAGTAGATGGTGTTATTAGACGGTGTGTACCTGAGCATGAACAGGAACAGATCCTACGCAAGTGTCACTCTGAAGCCAATGGAGGACACCATGCTAGAGATAGAACTGCACATAAGGTATTGCAATCCAGTTTTTATTCGCCTACTCTCTTCAAGGATGCCCGTAAGTTTGTCTTGTCTTGTGATGAATGTCAAAGAATTGGTAATATTAGTAGACGTCAAGAAATGCCTATGAACTATTCACTTGTTATTGAACTATTTGATGTTTGGGGCTTTGATTATATGGTACCTTTTCCTTCCTCTAACGGGTATACACATATTTTAGTGGATGTTGATTACGTTACTAACTGGGTAGAAGCTATCACAACTAGTAGTGCTGATCATAACACCTCTATTAAGATGCTTAAAGAAGTTATTTTCCCGAGGTTTGGAGTCCCTAGATATTTAATGACTAATGGTGGTTCACACTTTATTCATGGTGCCTTTCGTAAAATGCTTGCTAAGTGTGACGCCCGGATAATTAGGCTACAGTAATCCCACGTTAATGATGCCACGTCACCTCGATTGTTGTTGCTAATCTCGCGTTAGTTCGAAACCGGTTCGAATTCAAATTCAAAATCAAGCAAACAATAAGATATTTTCAAATATTAAAACTAAAATGTTGGGGTGTTGACAAATAAAGCATAGGTAATTATTGTGGAGAAACCCCAATTTTATAAAAGGTTTAAGTGCACTAAAATATTTAAAACAGCAACAAAACATTTAACTAACTACCCGTTTCAATTTGATAAAATATTAAACTATTTGTTTTATTGCCAAAAACTTATGGGGCAGTGGCATACTTATTAAAACTAAATTAGGAACCAGTGGTGTAGTTTATAAAACCAAATTCAAAAGGAAACTAAAATAAAAACAGTAAAACAAAATTATAAAATAAAACA
>NC_041388.1:618582662-618611297 GCF_002162155.2 Triticum dicoccoides | reverse complement strand
CCTGTTCCCGCCTGGATCGGGATCGGGCAACCCCCGTCACCCTCCCCGCCCGATCTCACGCCGCCCTGCGCCCCCGATGACGGTGCCTCCTCCCTGGAGCCCCCCGCTAGCCGTCGCCTCGCCATCCCAGCGGCGTTCGCCGCTGCTCCCAGTGGCCCCGGCGAGCACAACCGCGCGCACGACCTTAACGCCGCCATGGACCACCATCGTCATGGTTCTCTCCGTCGCTGGCGCTCCCCATCCCCGTCGCCGATGCCTCCCCACCGGACCTCGTCGACTCCTCGACCCCCACTGCCTCGTGCCCTGCAAAACCCCGTGAGCCTTGACTTCCTCCCCCACTTCTCTCTGCAGATCGCCGTGGCCGAGTGACAGAGCTCGCGCTCCGGCCACGCTCGCCGGTGCCTCACCCACGCCATCGCCGCGTGCACGCACGCCTCACAGCCACCACTCCTCGGCATCGCCTCCGCCTCTATGATCGCGCGCTCACCGCGTCGGCTGCCGCACCCCGCGCCCTGTCTCACCCGCTCACCGCGCACAGCCACGGCCCCACTCGCGCCCACTACTGCCGCTGCCCCGCTCGCTTCGTCGTCGCGGCCACCCGCAGCCGCCACCGCGCCACTGGCCGCCGTCACTCCGGCCAGCCAGCCCTGGCTCCGCCCGTCCCTGTCGCTCACCGCACCGCCCGGGGCCACGCCTTCCCCCCGCATGCTCATTGCCGCCTTCCGCAGTTGCAGCTCGCGCCCGTCTCCCGTTGCACGCGTCGCTGCTCGTCGAGGCCACCGGCCCGCGCGCCCACAACCCCGCCCATCGCCTGCCTCTGCTCACCGGCCGGCGTCCGCTGCTGCCGGCCCGCGCCCGCGGATCCCACTCCCCCTCCGCTCGTCGGCTGTGTCTGGAGGCTCGCCCGGTGACCTTGCCCCGCAACGGGCGGATTACGCCCGCAACGCCCATTCGAGATGTGCCCGGCGCTCGACCCTCTATGGCCCCTGGGGTCAATGACAAGTGGGGCCCTGCCCCTGAACGTTTTAAAAAAAGAAGAATAAAAAATATATAATTAGAGAAATAAAATAATAATTAGTTACTTAATTAACTTATTTTAATCATGTTTAAATTAACCTAATAATAGATTACCCTAATTAAATACTGTTAATTAACCTAAGTCTATGACCATGGGGACCCACTGGTCAAATTGACTAGTTAACAGTCAATGCTGACTAGGATGTTGACTTTGGCTGGCCCCACCAGTCAGCCTCTGCTGACTGGGTAGTTGACCAAGTCAACTGGGCCCACTGGTCAGCCACACAAGCCCATCTGTGGGTACACTTCTGTGTACCCATAGCAATTTAACATTTAATTTTCGAATTAAAATATTTTAGAAATTGTTTAAAACTTAGGAAAATTAATATAAAATAAATCATAGCTCGGATGGAAAAACTTTGTACATGAAAGTTGCTCAGAACGACAAGATGAATCCGGATATGTAGCCCGTTCGTCCGCCACGCATCCCTAGCATAGCGAACACGCAACTTTCCCCCTCCGATTCATCTGTCCGAAAACGCAAAACACCGGGGATAATTTCCTGGATGTTTCCCCCCTTCACCGGTACCACCTCGTACCGCGTTAGGGCACACCTAGCATCACGCTTTGTCATGTCATGCATCATCATGCATTTGTTTGTGTTATATTTATTGTTTCTTCCCCCTCTTCTCTCGCTAGACACCGAGACTGACGCCGTTGCTACCCAGTACGACTACGGAGTTGACGACCCCTGTCTCTTGCCAGAGCAACCAGGCAAGCCCCCCTTTGATCACGAGATATCGCCTATTCTTCTCTATACTGCTTGCATTAGAGTAGTGTAACATGTTACTGCTTTCCGTTAATCCTATCCTGTTGCATAGCCTGTCCTTGCTACTACTGTTGTTACCTTTACCTGCTATCCTACTGCTTAGTATAGGATGCTAGTGTTCCATCAGTGGCCCTACACTCTTGTCCGTCTGCCATGCTATACTACTGGACCATGATCACTTCGGGAAGTGATCACGGGCATATACTATATACTTTACACTGTTACATTACCTGTGGTACTGTTCGGAGTTAGGGGCTGAAGGGGCAGGGGGCTCCATCCCGGTAGAGGTGGGCCTGGGTTCCCGACGGCCCCCGACTGTTACTTTGAGGCGGAGCGACAGGGCAGGTTGAGACCACCTAGGAGAGAGGTGGGCCTGGCCCTGGTCGGCGTTCGTGGATACTTAACACGCTTAACGAGATCTTGGTATTTGATCTGAGTCTGGCTACTGGCCTATACGCACTAACCATCTACGTGGGGACAGTTATGGGCACTCGACGTCGTGGTATCAGCCGAAGCCTTCGTGACGTCAGCGACTGAGCGGCGCGCGCCGGGTTGGACCGCGTAACACAACTTCCTTTGTAATGGAGGTTGCTAGGTCTGCTCTCCGGCCGCGTTCGCAACATGCAAGTGTGCAATGGCGATGGGCCCAGACCCCTGTGCCATAGGATTTAGACCGGCGTGCTGACCTCTCTGTTGTGCCTAGGTAGGGCTGCGACGTGTTGATCTTCCGAGGCCGGGCATGACCCAGAAAAGTGTGTCCGGCCAAATGGGATCGGGCGTGTTGGGTTATGTGGTGCACCCATGCAGGGAAGTTAATCTATTCGAATAGCCGTGATCTTCGGTAACAGGACGACTTGGAGTTGTACCTTGACCTTATGACAACTAGAACCGGATACTCAATAAAACACACCCTTCCAAGTGCTAGATACAACCGGTGATCGCTCTCTCACAGGGCGACGAGGGGAGGATCATCGGTTAGGATTATGCTATGCGATGATACTTGGAGGACTTCAATCTACTCTCTTCTACATGCTGCAAGACGGAGGCTGCCAGAAGTGTTGTCTTCGGTAGGACTAGCTTTCCCCCTCTTATTCTGGCATTCTGCAGTTCAGTCCACCATTGTGGCCCTTTACACATATACCCATGCATATGTAGTGTAGCTCCTTGCTTGCGAGTACTTTGGATGAGTACTCATGGTTGCTTTCTCCCCCCTTTCCCCCCCTTTTATTTCTTTCTGGTTGTCTCAACCAGATGCTGGAGTCTAGGATCCAAACGCCATCGTTGATGACGACTCCTACTACACCGGAGGTGCCTACTACTACATGCAGCCCGCTGACGACGACCAGGAGTAGTTAGGAGGATCCCAGGCAGGAGGCCTGCGCCTCTTTCGATCTGTATCCCAGTTTGTGCTAGCCTTCTTAAGGCAAACTTGTTTAACTTAAGTCTGTACTCAGATTTTGTTGCTTCCGCTGACTCGTCTATGATCGAGCTCTTGTATTCGAGCCCTCGAGGCCCCTGGCTTGTTATATGATGCTTGTATGACTTATTTTATTTGTAGAGTTGTGTTGTGATATCTTCCCGTGAGTCCTTGATCTTGATCGTACACGTTTGCATGTATGATTAGTGTATGATTGAATCAGGGGCGTCACACTAAGTATGACGTTAATCATAGAATTGCATCTCCTTATCACCCATAGTCTAGTGGTCAAGTAGAATTGAGTAATAGAGAGCTCAAATTAATTTTGCAAAAGACTGTTAATAGCTCTAGAAAGAATTGGTCCAGGAAACTTGATGATGGATTATGGGCCTATAGAACTGCATATAAAAATCCTATGGGTATGTCTCCGTATAAAATGGTTTATGGTAAAGCATGTCACTTACCTCTTGAATTAGAACATAAGGCATATTTGGCTATTAAAGAGCTCAACTATGACTTCAAACTTGCTGGTGAGAAGAGGCTTTTTAACATTAGCTCACTCGATGAATAGAGAACCCAGGCTTATGAAAATGCCAAGCTGTTTAAAGAAAAAGTTAGAAGATGGCATGACAAAAGGATACAAAAGCATGAGTTTAATCTAGGTGATTATTTATTGTTATACAACTCTCAATTAAGATTTTTTGCAGGAAAACTTCTCTCTAAATGTGAAGGTCCCAACGTTATCGAGGAGGTCTATCACTCCGGTGCCATAAAAATCAACAACTTCGAAGGCACAAATCCGAAGGTGGTGAACGATCAAAGAATCAAACATTATATCTCAGGTAATCCCATAAATGTTGAAACTAATATTATTGAAACCGTAACCCTGGAGGAATACATAAGGGACACTTTCCAGAATGTTTCAGACTCCGGAAAGGAATAGGTATGTGGTACAGTAAGTAAACCGACTCCAAAACAGTTCTAATGGCAATTTTTCTCTATTTTGGAATATTTAGAAAAATAGGAAAATAAGAAGCAGTCCAGGAAGGACATGAGGCTTCCACGAGGGTGGGAGGCGCACCTACCCCCTGGGCGCGCTCCCTGCCTCGTGGGCACCTTGTGCGCTCTTCGGACTCCGTTTTCTTGCACGATACTTCTTTTGGTCGGTAAAAATTCATTATATAATCTCCTGAAGGTTTTGACCACCGTACCACACAAATATCCTCTATTCTTGTTTCGAGCTATTTTTTGTCAGGGTTGTTAAGGCCAGGCATCATGTCGTCCCCCTCCTCCAACAATGGTGACAACGATGCTTGGCTAATGAAGATAGAGCTGAAGAGGGAAGAACCTATGGAGATCAACAAGGATGAAGGGATCAAGAAGGCCATGGAGGACCAAGTTCCGGCAGCAGAAGACATCCTTCAACTTGATCACAATCTTCTTACCCCAACTGAGATCGAAGCTTTCAAGATGATTGAGTTAGCTCGTATACAAAACAAGTATCTCACACGTGAAAATATTTTGTTGAAGGAGCATATCATCACACTCAAGGGCATTATCCGCAAGTTGGAGGACCTCCTATGCTCGATGTGTGACTATCCATCATCACCAACACCCTCTTCACCGACAAAGAAGGAGATATAAACACATGAGTATGGGCACTCCCCTTGGCAACTGCCAATCTTGGGGGAGTGCCCCGGTATCGTATCACCATCACAACTTTTATCTTTACCGTTTTTTAGTTCGATCCTTTTGATAATATCTTGATCTAGTAGAATAAAGTTTTAGTACGATCTAGTTGTGAGTTTTGCTTTATGATCCATGAGCTATATATAATAAAGATTAGTGTTGAGTCAAGGGCTTTATTATTTTGCTATGATCTTGAGGGAATAAAATAAGAGAAGAAATAAAAAGAAACAAAGAGATCATATGGATCTTATGGAAAGTAATGAGCTCACATATAAAGAGTATGGTGAATAAAAGTTGTTGAGAGTTGACAAACATAGTTTTGGTCATCGTGGCAATGAATAGGAAGTAATAAAGAAAGAGAGGTTCACATATAAATATACTATCTTGGACATCTTTTATGGTTGTGAGCACTCATTAGGTATGACATGCTGTGAGTTGACATTGGACAAGGAAGACAACGTAATGGGTTATGTTTTCTTACATATGAGATAAATTATCTTGTCATGGATCATCCAACATGTTGAGCTTGCCTTTCCCTCTCTTGCTAGCCAAGTTCTCTGCACCAAGTAGAGATACTACTTGTGCTTCCAAATATCCCTAAACCCGTCTTTGCCATGAGAGTCCACCATATCTACCTATGGATTGAGTAAGATCCTTCAAGTAAGTTGTCATCGGTGCAGGCAATAAAAATTGCTCTCTAAATATGTATGACTTATTAGTGTGGGAGAAAATAAGCTTTATTCCCTCAAGATAAATATGTATGACAACGATCTTGTGATGTGAAAGAAATAAAAGCGGCGGACTGCATAATAAAGGTCCATATCACAAGTGGCAATATAAAGTGACGTTCTTTTGCATTAAGGTTTTGTGCATCCAACCATAAAAGCGCATGACAACCTCTGCTTCCCTCTGTGAAGGGCCTATCTTTTACTTTTATCTTCTACCTTATATAAGAGTCATGGTGATCTTCACCTTTCCTTTTTACATTTTATCCTTTGGCAAGCACAATATGTTGGAAAGATCCTGATATATATAGCTAATTGGATGCGAGTCTTCATGAACTATTATTGTTGACATTACCCTTGAGGTAAAATGTTGGGAGGCAAAACTATAAGCCCCAGCTTTCTCTGTGTCCGATTAAAACTTCATACCCATAAATATTGCATGAGTGTTAGGAATTGTGAAAGACTAAAAGATGGTTGAGTATGTGGACTTGCTGAAAAGCTCTTATATTGACTCTTTCCTATGTTATGATAAATTGCAATTGCTGCAATGACCGAGATTAGAGTTTGTTGGTTCTCAATGAAGTTTATGATTCATACTTCAAATTGTGATTGAATTGTTACTTTATCATAAGAGATCATATGACAATATATGTATATGGTGCTGTTCTAAGAATGATCATAATGCCCTCATGTCCGTATTTTATTTTTTATCGACACCTCTATCTCTAAGCATGTGGACATATTTTTCGATTCTGGCTTTCGCTTGAGGACAAGCGAGGTCTAATCTTGGGGGAGTTGATACGTCCATTTTGCATCATGCTTTTATATCGATATTTATTGCATTATGGGATGTTATTACACATTATGTCACAATACTTATGCCTATTCTCTCTTATTTTACAAGGTTTACATAAAGAGGGGGAATGCCGGCAGCTGGAATTCTGGGCTGGAAAAGGAGCAAATATTAGAGACCTATTCTGCACAGCTCCAAAAGTCCTGAAACTTCACGGAAGTTATTTCTAGAATATATAAAAATACTGAGTGCAAGAAATACCAGAGGGGGGTCACCCACCAGCCACGAGGGTGGGGGGCGCGCCCTACCCCTAGGCGCCCCCTGCCTCGTGGCCCCCCTGGTGGCCCTCCGATGCCCATCTTCTGCTATATGGCGTCTTTCGTCGAGGAAAAAATCATAAGCAAGCTTTCGGGACGAGACTCCGCCGCCATGAGGCGGGACCAATCTAGGGCTCCGGCAGAGCTGTTCTGTGGGGACACTTCCCTTTGGAAGGGGGAAATCATCACCATCGTCATCACCAACGATCCTCTCATCGGGAGGGGGTCAATCTCCATCAACATATTCACCTCAAACCCTAGTTCATCTCTTGTATCTAATCTTTGTATCCAAACCTCGGATTGGTACCTGTGGGTTGCTAGTAGTGTTGATTACTCCTTGTAGTTGATGCTAGTTGGTTTACTTGGTGGAAGATTATATGTTCAGATCCATTATGCATATTAATACCCCTCTGATTATGAACATGAATATGCTTTGTGAGTAGTTACGTTTGTTCCTGAGGACATGAGAGAAGTCTTGCTATTAGTAGTCATGTGAATTTGGTATTCGTTCAATATTTTGATGCTCCTTCTCTCTTTTTCTCTCATTTTTTTATTTGGGCCTTTTTTTTCTTTTTGGCCTTTTTTTTATTTTTCGTCCGGAGTCTCATCCCGACTTGTGGGGGAATCATAGTCTCCATCATCCTTTCCTCACTTGGGACAATGCTCTAATAATGATGATCATCACACTTTAATTTCTTACAACTCAAGAATTAGAACAAAATATGACTCTATGTGAATGCCTCCGGCGGTGTACCGGGATGTGCAATGATGCATGAGTGACATGTATGAAGAATTATGAATGGCGGCTTTGCCACAAATACGATGTCAACTACACGATCATGCAAGCAATATGATAATGATGAAGCGTGTCATAATAACGGAATGGTGGAAAGTTTCATGGCAATATATCTCAGAATGGCTATGGAAATGCCATAATAGGTAGGTATGGTGGCTGTTTTGAGGGAGGTATATGGTGGGTTTATGGTAACGGCGAAAGTTGCACGATACTAGATAGGCTAGCAATGGTGGAAGGGTGAGAGTGTGTATATGTAACACCCCAAATTTTCAATTTGGAATGTTATATATAGGTCATTCATGCATATCATATTTTATTGCATCATCGTTCCGCAATCCTTGAAATCCTAAGCAACTCAAGGACCCTCGGAGAGAGTTGGGGATTTCCCAGTTTTCATCTTTGATTTTTATCAAATAATGAAACGAGGATTTCTGATTTTAATAATTTTTCTCTTCGAAAAATATTTCATTTTTAAAATAAATGAGAGGAGATAATATGACTTCTACAAAATAATTGAAAAATTGGAGGAAGAATATTAAAATCATTTATTTGATTTTATTTGGATTTTATTTGCAATTAGAAAAATTGCACGTTTTTCAAAATTGCATTTTAGGGCCAAGAAAATGTTCATCTCGTTCTAAATATTTTATTTAGATGGTGAAAATTTGTTTTGGCATTTTTAGATTTTTATTTTATTTTCTAGGATTTTATTTCTGTCGGCAAAATTGTTTTTTAAAAAAAATCCCACCACGCCGACTGGGCCGAAACCCAGCCGGGCCGCCGGCCCAATCGCCGCCGCCGCCTTCTGCGCGCGAGCGCCGCCGCCGCCGACTCGGACAGAGTCCGAGCCAGACTCCTCCTGCCGCCGCGCCTTGCCCCCTCCCCCAGTCGCCCCCCTCCTTATATACGCGCCACCCCGGCCCCCCACCACCACACCACCACCACCGCCGCCACAGCCGCCCACGCTGCCCGCAGCTGCCGCCGAGCCCCGCCGCCCAAACCCCGCCTCGCCGGAGCCCCTCGCCGAAGGTACCGCGCCGGACCCGAGCCGCCAGTTTTTTTTAAAAAAACCGTTCGGTTTTTTTAGAAACCCTAGTTCGTTTTTTTAGATCAGTTCGCCGGTTTTCTCGGTTCTTCTAATTAGCGGACGTTCGTCCGTACGTTCGTTTTAATGAACGGTTTTCACCCGTTAGTTACAGTTAGCGAACGCTTGTTCGTTAGTCTGTTCGTCAGTTTTCTTTTTATCGGATTAATCTATGATTATTTTCGATCGCGATTTCTGATCTGATCTTAATTTTTGTTTATCTTTTCGCTCGTTAGTCGGAATCAGGCGATTCAAGCGCCTAGATCTTCGTCTCGAGACCCTCTTTCTGTTTAACCAACTTGCACAAGTTTTTGGTACTGTAAAATTTGACCTAAGTCCAGATTTGTAAACGGATCTTGTTTCTTTCGCCGTTTGAGTTTCGTTGCTCCGTTTGATTTGATTCTTTTTGCGTACCAGAATTCTTAAGTTGAACTTTCTGGTTAACCTCTCTTATTGGAGTTTTGCTTGTGCATCTTTGCTTGTTGCTTATGTATGTTATTGTTTGTTTGCGATAGAACACTCGGAGTGCGAAGCGTGTTACTACGAGTCTCTAGGTTTCACGGATCGTTAGCAAGGCAAGTAACACATTGATCATACTCTTTTCATACCCAGTTTTTATGCATTAATTCCAATCCTCAAACATTGCATGATTAGGATGTCATTAACTTGTGGGTGGGGAAGTAGTTGTTGCGGTAGAACCTATTGCCCTGTTACTATCAAACCCTTGGGAGTTACTTCTACGCGTTGTTTATATGGCTATGCTATGCTATGCTCGTAGACGTGGTTTGGGTTTGAGTAAAATCCATGACAGATGTGAGATTGTTAATTAATGGTTCAACCTAAGGTGGCAACTTAAATTAACATCTGGGTGGATTGAGGCACCTGGGGAACCCAGTGTTGTTTGGGTGTTTTGAAATCCTGGGGTACCCGTGTGATCTTCCTATGGACCGCCACCCAGGCTCAAAGGGAAGTGGGATGATTCATGCTAGAAACTTCCGTGTGCAGCCACAAGCTATTATGGGCTCTAGCATAGTTGAGTAAGTTAAGTGAAGCTCTTGAAGAGGTAGATCAGCAGGTAGTGGGTTTTGTAGGTTTGGTATGGTCTACCCGTAGTAAAGAGTTAATTTTTCTGAAAGACTGTGTCTCGGTCATCCGTTTCTCAAACACCATGTAGTGCGAGAAATCCAATGGAGGCGATCGGGTCTTGTGGGGAAAAGTGCGCAAACCTCTGCAGAGTGTACAATCTAATCATGGTTAGCCGTGTCCCCGGTTATGGACAAATTTGAGTATCTAGTACTTGGGTTATCACATGTATCTCATCACTCTTAATTAACATTGTTGGGTTGTTAACTACTTTAATTTGGGATTGAGTTGCGGGTACCTTCTCAATATTGTTCAACCACCATGATAGTTAAATTAAAATCTATTCCTTTGTTGTAGGGAAAAATTGGCTTTACGCAAAACTATAAACATAGAGCTTTCCACCAGCCAAATATGCATGTAGTGATAACATTATTCTGTTCTTGCTCTACGGTGTTACTTTGCCAGCATATTCCATGTGCTGACCCATTTTCGGGCTGCAACATATTATGTTGCAGACTTTTCAGACGAGGAGTAGGGTTCGTTAGGCCGTTGCCGTGCAGCTCAGCTATGTCGTTGGAGTTGATGGACTCACTTTATCTTCCAAGCCTTCCGTTGTTATCGCATTAGATGGCCTTAAGCCATATTATTGTAATAAGTTCTCTCTTGAGACTTTTCAATGTAATGAGTGTGTGATTGCTACTTTGTTATAAATCCTTCTAGTACTGTGTGTGTCAGCATTACCGATCCAGGGATGACACTGAAGCACAGAGACTTGACCATATGAGGTCGGGTTGCTACAAGATGGTATCAGAGCACACGCTGAGTGTAGGACACGACCACTAAGATAAAAACCCTAGGTCACTATTCTCTCCTCATTTCTGACTCCTCTCCATTTTCTACTCTTTAGGATGACGGAGATGAAGAACAAGTTTGCACAACCGGATGAAGACACACCTTTTGGAAGCCACTTGAAGGAAGTCACTAGGTACTTGAACATTGGAATACCAAGCTTCACCGGAACCTACAACGCCACCTTACCAGAAGAGGAGCGCTGGATGATTCAAGTACAAGTTCCAGGAAGGACGTTCTCGCCAACTTCTAAACCCATAGAATTTTCCTTCGACGCACCAACCTGGAGTTTAGGAAAGAGTATGGCAGCTCACATTACCATGGGACGCATTGGAGAAGTCTACAACAGGGAACTCGAGGACACTATCTACCAAATATGTGGGCACCGAGACGAGCAATGGGAAGTAATCAGCACCAGGAAGGATAGATCCATTGCAGCTTTCATCCAGGAGTTAAACCAGCACATTCGACATCAGGAGAACCAGATGTGCGCAGACATGATAGATTTGAAGAAGGCGAAGACTAGGATCATCGAGCTGGAGGAAGAACTCAAGTTTACACGCGATGGATATGAGGAGGAAATCAAGACACTACTGGAGAAGAATGACGACCTAGTTAAGAAGATCAGAGTATTCATGGGAGACCCCACACCAGTAGAAGAAGACGAAGATGTGACGCCCGTATAATTAAGCTACATTAATCCTCTGTTAATGATGCCATGTCACCACTGTTACTCTTGCTAAACCTCACTTGTCTCAAACTAAGATCAAATTCAAATTCAAAATAACAAGTCAGATTATAATTTCATAAAGCAGTGAATTAAAAATGTTAAAAAGGTTGTAAATATTCACTAAAAATGCCTCTAAGATAATTAAAACAGGAACAAATAACATTTAAATTAACCTTTTAAAAGTAAACAAATATTAATACTTTTCAAAATGACTTGAAATTTCTTGTGCAACTCAATTATATGACCCAATATTTATGTGCCAAGTATCATGTTCACCAAAATTCATTTTCTATCTAAACTAAAGGCAAAGTAGAGGAGAACTAAATAAACAGAATAAAATAAAAGGGAAAATAGAAATAAAAGAAAGGAAAAGAAGACTCACTTTGCACTGGGCCTAAGTGCATAGTGCAAAGGCTCGGTGCACAACACAGCCCAGCCCACCTAATGGGTCACCCTCTACCTCTGTTCACCTGAGGCACGATGGCCGCCGTTCGACCGCCCGCGGCCATGGATGGCCACACGGCGGCCATCCGCCGCTCCCCCATCGCCTACTAGGTCGCCTCCGACCTAACCCCTAACCCTAGCACCCCCAGTACCACACTCCCTCGCTTCCCTCACCCTTCTCCTCCATCACCGAGCGCAGCCGCTGCCGCGCGCCCGTCGATCCCGCGCTCCCCGTCGACCCCTCGTCTCGCCCCGATGACGTAGCGCTCCGCCTTCGTCCTCCGCGTCGTCCGGTCCAAGCCATTGGAGCCGGGAGCCACCAAGACGAGCTCGGCGACCTCTTCTTCCCGTACGGCCATCTTCGACTCCGGCGATGATTTCGGTGACGACACGCTTCCCCGAGCCCACTTGTGCACACCTGCAGGGCCCAGTGAACAGCCGCATCGAACCCCCCTCTCCCTTCTCCTCCCTGTGTACCGTAGTTAGCTTCCACGCGTGCTCGAGCTCCGGCCACCGTCGCTAGACTCCGCCGCCGACGCTGCGGGCCGTTTCAACGGCCACCACTGCCACCGTTCAACGCGGTGCGATGCCCGCGTTCGAATACACCAGGTTCCGCACTAAAAGAGCCCCCACGGCCCACTTCTCCTTGAGCCAGCGAACGCCGCCGCCGCCCCTGCTCGTCGCCGGCGCCACTCCGGCCAGCCCTCGAACCCACCAATGCACCAGCTGGAAGCACGTCGCCCCCTACACCTGTAGGTGCTCGCGGCGGTCCAAACGGTCCTCGGTGGCCATTTTCCGACCGTGGCCGAGCAGCGCCGCCGTCCTGGAGGTCGCCGCCGGCGCGCCAACGGCGTCCACCAACGTGGACGGCCTGGGGCCACCCCCCTGGGTCGCTGACCCGTGGGCCCCAGGGGCCCGGCCAGCTTGTTGACCCGGTCCACCATGCTGATTGGACCGACCCATGCAACTGACAGTTGGGGCCTACAATCCCCTAATTAACAAAGTTAATTAAGCTAATTTAATTAATACAATTAGACACTGATAGGTGGGCCCCGTCTAATTAATTAACTTAGTTAGTTTAGGTTAACCTGTGTTAGCCCTACTCTCTATGACAGGTGGGACCCACTGGTCAGTTTGACTAGTCAGCGGGTTTGTTGACCTACTGATGTCATACTAACACTCTGCTGACATCACAATTCTTTTCTGTTATTTTTCCATAGTTTCTGAAAGTGCTTTAACCTTTGAAAAATCATATAAAATAAACCGTAGCTCGGATGGAAAAACTTTGTACATGAAAGTTGCTCAGAACGACGAGGCGAATCCGGGTATGTAGCCCGTTTTTCTGCCACGCATCCCTAGCATAGCAAACACGCAACTTTCCCCCACCGGTTCAGCTGTCCAAAAACGCGAAACACCGGGGATAATTTCCCGGATGTTTCATCCCTTCACCGGTACCACCTCGTACCGCGTTAGGGCACGCCTACCATCACGCTTTGTCATGTCATGTATCGTCATGCATTTGTTTGCATTGTATTTATTGTTTCCTCCCCCTCTTCTCTCGCTAGACACCGAGACCGACGCCGCTGCTACCCAGTATGACTACAGTGTTGACGACCCCTCCTTCTTGCCAGAGCAATCAGGCAAGCCCCCCCCCCTTGATCACCAGATATCACCTACTCTCCTCTATAGTGCTTGCATTAGAGTAGTGTAGCATGTTACTGCTTTCCGTTAATCCTATTCTGTTGCATAGCCTGTCATTGTTGCTCCAGCTGTTGATACCTTACCTGCAATCCTAAATGCTTAGTATAGGATGCTAGTTTACCATCAGTGGCCCTACATTCTTGTCTGTCTGTCATGCTATACTACTGGGCCATGATAACTTCGGGAGGTGATCACGGACATATGATATATACATATACTTTTACATTACTTATGATATTGTTCGGAGATGGGGGGCTGAAGGGCAGGTGGCTCCATCCCGGTAGAGGTGGGCCTGGGTTCCCGACGGCCCCCGACTGTTACTTTGTGGCGGAGCGACAGGGCAGGTTGAGACTACCTAGGAGAGAGGTGGGCTTGGCCCTAGTCGGCGTTCACGGATACATAACAAGCTTAACAAGATCTTGGTATTTGATCTGAGCATGGCTACTGGCCTATACACACTAACCATCTATACGGGGATAGTTATGGGCACTCGACGTCGTGGTATCAGCCGAAGCCTTCGTGACGTTAGCGACTGAGCGGCGCGCGCCGGATTGGACTGGAATGCCTGCTAGTCTAGGTCTGCTTCCGGCCGCCCTCGCAACGTGCAGGTGTGCAATGGGCGATGGGCCCAGACCCCTGCGCCATAGGATTTAGACCAGCGTGCTGACCTCTCTATTGTGCCTAGGTAGGGCTGCGACGTGTTGATCTTCCGAGGCCGGGCATGACCCAGGAAAGTGTGTCCGGTCAAATGGGATCGAGCGTGTTGGGTTATTGGTGCACCCCTGCAGGGAAGTTAATCTATTCGAATAGCCGTGATCTTCGGTAACAGGACGACTTGGAGTTGTACCTTGACCTTATGACAACTAGAACCGGATACTTAATAAAACACACCCTTCCAAGTGCCAGATACAACCGGAGGTCGCTCTCTCACAGGGCGACGAGGGGAGGATCATCAGTTAGGATTATGCTATGCGATGTTACTTGGTGAACTTACCATCTACTCTCTTCTTCTGCTGCAAGATGGAGGTTACCAGAAGCGTAGTCTTCGATAGGACTAGCTATCCCCCTCATATTCCGGCATTCTGCAGTTCAGTCCACATATGATACCCTTATTCCATTTCATACCAATGCATACATATGTAGTGTAGCTCCTTGCTTGCGAGTACTTTGGATGAGTCCTCACGGTTGCTTTGTTCCCCCCTTTTCCCCCTTTCTATACTCGATTGCTGCGACCAGACGATGGAGCCCAGGAGCCAGACGCCACCGTCGACGATGACTCCTACTACACTGGAGGTGCCTACTACTATGTGCAGCCCGCTGACGATGACCAGGTGTAGTTTAGGAGGATCCCAGGCAGGAGGCCTGCGCCTCTTTCGATCTGTATCCCAGTTTGTGCTAGCCTTCTTAAGGCAAACTTGTTTAACTTATGTCTGTACTCAGATATTGTTGCTTCCGCTGACTCGTCTATGATCAAGCTCTTGTATTCGAGCCCTCGAGGCCCCTGGCTTGTAATATGATGCTTGTATGACTTATTTTATTTGTAGAGTTGTGTTGTGATATCTTCCCGTGAGTCCCTGATCTTGATCGTACACGTTTGCGTGTATGATTAGTGTACGGTCAAATCGGGGGCGTCACAAGTTGGTACCAGAGCCGACTGCCTGTAGGAATCCCCCTTCCACACTCCTTGGCCGAAGTCGAGTCTAGACGTTGCAAAACTTTTTACTAGCATGGCTGTGTGCCTTACGGGCCCACGTCGCCATTTGGGTGGTATTAGGATCTTTTATTCCTCAATCCTTACTCTGGGACTCTGATCTCTGTTCTATTCGTGTTAAAATGAATTTACTAACTCTGACTCTAGGTTCTCGTAACTACTTCCACCTGAAGAGCACCTTATTACGATGATCGTCTACTGCACCAGAAGATTCCGAAGTTACTCTCAGATGTTATCTCGAGACTTTGTGCGCACCACTTTTGTTATTCCCGACTTTCGAAAATTCCTTATGGATGACTACTTACACTAGCCATTCATACAATCATTCCCCGTGACCTTGTTATTATAAGATACCACGAATTCCTCTCATTGTTCCGAGAATACTTTGAGCATACTGCCTTGCAGTTCCTTGCCACATGAATACCAATGTGGATAATTCCTCGCTCTTACCGAGTATCCGCTCATCCCATTTGATTCAAGTATTTCACAAAAGTCTTCGAAATACCATTCGATCTTTCGAAAATCCTCATCCGACTATTACTCTTGGAATTCTTGCTTGCTTGCATTATGATTAATCTCATAGGTCTGGTAGTATTATTGGCATCCTTTGTCATTATCATTTCGAGCCCGTTGATTCAATAGGTTGCGAATGCTCGCAATCCTCAATCAGATCATGAAATTCATCCTTCCGGCTCAGACGCCATTTTAAACATGAGCTGGTTCTCGCCAATCAATTACCTTCAGTTGTGCCCCTGAGTCTATTGAACTTATACATCCTTGATCAGAGCGTCTATTTCTAATCATTCACTTTGTAAATCATAATTCCTTTGCAATTGAGCTTTGAATTAGTCAGTTGTTTCTATAATCTGATGCCTTTGCATTCTTTCTTCCTCTGGTTGAGTACTGATGCTCACATCAGATCCCTTATGGACCACCAGATCCTTTGTTGGATTTATCCGACAAAGTCCTTCATATTCAATGAGCTTGTGATCCTTTCCTTGGATACATAATGCCTTTGATAAATTGTATCCTCTACTTTCTCACGCATGCTCTACTATCGAGCTTGTGTTATTTATTCCTGAAAATTGTGGTATATGCTCCTAAGATGCCCCGATGGATTGAACCTATGCCTTCCCCAAACTGTATGAACCAGAAAGTTTTCTTGAGTCATACTCTTTTGTTGTTTTGCCAGATATAATTTCTACACTACAGCTCCATCAAAAGCGAGAAGTAAAATGAAAGGTTATGCATTGAAGAAGTGGGAGTCGACCTTGAACCCTATGTTCATGCCCATGGACCCAATGTATACCTTATCATGGAAGCTTCTCTTAAAATAAGTATCCCCTTGTTATAAGTTCATCTTGTATCTTTGGACTTGGTTCCAACCATGTTTCTCCTTGATTCCATTTCTCGTGCAAGTTTGAGCACTTGTCTTCTGTAGAGCATTACCCTAGTCCAACCTCTACCTTGATCTGTCATCGAGTATTACCCCCTGGTATCTCGAGGTTATCATGGAACTTCAAAACCTCTTATGAGTTCTTCATCAGGTGCTACCTTCTCACTGATTCCAATTTTTCATGGGCTCTGAGTTACTAAACACTCAAAGACACCGATAACTGACTCAAGACCACACCGCGATTAAACATCTCTTGATAACCTTCATTACTTACGAGTTTGAACTCGATCACGTCATTCCTAGCTTGCTTGGCTATATCCTTGTCGTGCCGATTTTAACTGTGCTACCTGGTCCTTCTTCTCGGAGCACAATTTTTGATGATGGGCTAAGCTTACGTCGATTTTCCTCATCATATCATTTCTCCTTGGACAACAATCTCGATTTCAAGTTTGTGTCGTATATGTGGTTCCAATAATCTTTTGTTGGATCAGTCATGTTGCTTGATGTAGTCATTGTTTGATTGCTTCTTCGTGGACCCTCTCGACAAAATTTGTCATGATCATTATCAACATCTTGACTCCTTCCAGGATATCAATCGAATTCATGATGAGAAATACCATCCTTGCCCTCGATGATTTGTCATATCATCGGCCACTTTATTGCCTTACCTCCAACACAAACATGATCGTGTTTTGTGCTATACCTTGAGTTCCTTGCTATCCAGCGTTTGTTCCTCTTTACCTTGGAATATGACCATCTTTTATGTCAAGTATGTTGTGAGAATTTCACCACCTCTTATGAATTATTGATGCAAGTGATGCTTCTCACCATCACCATTCCTTTCATGGCCCCCGTGTTCCAACCAGAATACCGACAAATGGATTGTGATGTGAAAAATTCAAAACTTCTAGCAACCCAATTGCTTGTAAGTTAATGAACGATAGATACATTCTTTGTGTATTGGATATCGAATCACCCTCCTATCATTGATCTTGCTACCTAAGCCCATAATTCGGGTGCACCGTTCAACCAATGTCTAAATTGTGTATGTTTTCCTCGAGTATACATCATTATATCATTTGAGCTGACAAACGTTATCTCCTTGTTCACATAATTGAGGGAACCCATGTTTTTGGAAATCTCAATGAATTGTCACCGAGTCCATCAACCACCTCCTCATCCTCTTCTCGGTTTTAATGATGGACTCTTGTTTCGGAACTTGCTTCCATAGTCCATTTCCCGAGAATCTTACAATGTCATCTCGTCAATTTGTGTTGCACATTTTCTTATCAGGAATCCCGTGTCTGATGTTATCTTGATACCAATCAGATCTGAATCTCGGTCAGATATGATGGTTGGGACATATTTTCAAGAGTTATAACATTGATCCGCATATGACCCAGTAAGGTGATGTCATGCACACCTGACCGGAGGACCAAGTGTTATAGTTTCCTTTTTAACAAGGTTAACCATTTTTCCATGAGGAAATTGAATGCCTTGTTTAATAAGTTTATCCCGATGGATCCTTTGTGTATCCAAAGTCTGACCTTTGCTTGAAGACCATGTCAATGCTATCTCGAAGCATGTCTGTGGTACTCCGATTTTCAACAAGAACATTTGAAGCCCAATGTTAAATGTTTCCTGCTCAATTATCCAAACACAGCTGTATGGGTAATGCCATGAAATTTCTCTCCCCTTACCTAAAGAGTTTTCTACATTATATCCTGTCATGGATATCATGCTCTGCTTGTCCTTCTGAAGGATATACCCTTGAAATATGTGTTTAAACACATTTTCCTTTCCATTGTTTTGTTTAATCTGATAATCACATTTTCCTTTCCATTGATTTGTTTAAACCTTCTTGTGATCTATATTATATAAGCAGTAATATATCCCTGCTTATGAAAACACCTCGTTGTACCACTCTGTCAGAAAAACCCTGTTACTTTTGTTGATGACATTCCGGTAACCACCGATGGACGAGA
Organism: Triticum dicoccoides; assembly: GCF_002162155.2. Classification (NCBI taxonomy): domain Eukaryota; kingdom Viridiplantae; phylum Streptophyta; class Magnoliopsida; order Poales; family Poaceae; genus Triticum; species Triticum dicoccoides. The sequence goes on along the minus strand of NC_041388.1, from coordinate 618,592,731 downwards.
ACTTTGCCTATAGGCCCGCCTCGTTTCAACGAGCAGGAAAATGGTTCTCTTCGTCCCTCACCCTTGGTACTGATATTGTTGCCGACATAACTGATAGGCTATCCACTAACATACCTTACTTACATGATCATGCAAGACGTCATCGCCCTTCCTACCTTTAACCCACATGGTGGGCCCATAACGCACATGTCCCCATGATCGAAACCTGACTCTCCTGTACACCCTGTTGTCAAAGTTATTCCTCGCGCTTGACTTCTTATGTTATTCATGGGCCACCTGCCTAGTAATCTATTATGGTATCAGACGCAATACTTATTCCCATTGCTCTAAACCCCTTTCACATGTCGTTTCAGGCATCGAACGATTGCCTATGCGTTTGAAACTTCTACTTTGCACCTTCTCACTTTGCTCTCGATAATTTCTTAAGTTTCAATTCGAGAGTTACTTTTCGCCACGTTCCCTTATGATTATCTACCGGATAAGCAACCATGCAGAGTTCCATTCTTCCGGTATACCCCTTATTCTTTCGTAAGTACGATGGAGTTTCCAAAGAGAGGATGCCAACTTCATCATGATGACCGAAGTAGAGGAATGAATACATCAATGTAATGGATCGACCTCTTCAAGAAGAGCAACCAAGACCGAGAAGATTCGTTAGAATTTCGTAACCAAACGTTTCCCCCTTAGTCCCCCTCTTAAATCTTGGGACGAGATTTCTTGTAGTGGAGGAGAATTGTGACGCCCAGATAATCAAGCTACATTAATCCTCTGTTAATGATGCCATGTCACCACTGTTACTCTTGCTCAACCTCACTTGTCTCAAACTAAGATCAAATTCAAATTCAAAATAACAAGTCAGATTATAATTTCATAAAGCAGTGAATTAAAAATGTTCAAAAGGTTGTAAATATTCACTAACAAATTAACAAACAATAAACAACATTTTGGGAATGTTTATATGCCTCTAAGATAATTAAAACAGGAACAAACAACATTTAAATTAACCTTTTAAAAGTAAACAAATATTAATACTTTTCAAAATGACTTGAAATTTCTTGTGCAACTCAATTATATGACCCAATATTTATGTGCCAAGTTTCATGTTCACCAAAATTCATTTTCTATCTAAACTAAAGGCAAAGTAGAGGAGAACTAAATAAACAGAATAAAATAAAAGGGAAAATAGAAATAAAAGAAAGGAAAAGAAGACTCACTGTGCACTGGGCCTAAGTGCATAGTGCAAAGGCCCAGTGCACAACATAGCCCAGCCCACCTAATGGGTCACCCTCTACCTCTGTTCACCTAAGGCGCGGTGGCCGCCGTTTGACCGCCCGCGGCCATGGATGGCCACGCGGCGGCCATCCGCCGCTCCCCCATCGCCTACTAGGTCGCCTCCAACCTAACCCCTAACCCTAGCGCCCCCAGTACCACACTCCCTCGCTCCCCCTCACCCTTCTCCTCCATCACCGAGCGCAGCCGCTGCCGCGCTCCCCGTCGACCCCTCGTCTCGCCCTGATGATGTAGCGCTCCGCCTTTATCCTCCGTGTCATCCGGTCCAAGCCTTGGAGCCGGGAGCCACCAAGACGAGCCCGGCGACCTCTTCTCTACGTACGGCCATCTTCGACTCCGGCGATGATTCCGGTGACGACACGCTTCCCCGAGCCCAGTTGTGCACACTGCAGGGCCCAGTGAGCAGCCGCATCGAACCCCCCCTTTCCCTTCTCCTCCCTGTGTACCGTAGTTAGCTTCCACGCGTGCTCGAGCTCCGGCCACCGTCGCTAGACTCCGCCGCCGACGCTGCGGGCCGTTTCAACGGCCACCGCTGCCACCGTTCGACGCGGTGCGATGCCCGTGTTAGAATACACCAGGTTCCGCGCCGAAAGAGCCCCCACAGCCCACTTCTCCTTGAGCCACCGAACGCCGCCGCCGCCCCTGCTCGTTGCCGGCGCCACTCCGGCCAGCCCTCGAACCCACCGATGCACCAGCTGGAAGCACGCCCCCTGCACCTGTAGGTGCTCGCGGCGGTCCAAACGGTCCCCGGTGGCCATTTTCCGACCGTGGCCGAGCCGCGCCGCCGTCTTGGAGGTCGCCGCCGGCGCGCCAACGTCGTCCGCCAACGTGGACGGCCTGGGGCCACCCCCTGGGTCGCTGACCCGTGGGCCCTAGGGGCCTCGCCGGCTTGTTGACCCGGTCCACCATGCTGACTGGACCGACCCATGCAACTGACAGTTGGGCCCTACAATCCCCTAATTATCAAAGTTAATTAAGCTAATTTAATTAATACAATTAGACACTGATAGGTGGGCCCCGTCTAATTAATTAACTTACTTAGTTTAGGTTAACCTGTGTTAGCCCTACTCTCTATGATAGGTGGGACCCACTGGTCAGTTTGACCTGCTGATGTCATGCTGACACTCTGCTGACCTGCTGATGTCATGCTGACACTCTGCTGATGTCACAATTCTTTTCTGTTATTTTTCCATAGTTTCTGAAAGTGCTTTAATCTTTGAAAAATCATATAAAATAAACCGTAGCTCGGATGGAAAAACTTTGTACATGAAAGTTGCTCAGAACGACGAGGCGAATCCGGGTACACAGCCCGTTCATCCGCCACGCATCCCTAGCATAGAAAACATGCAACTTTCCCCCTCCAGTTCAGCTGTCCGAAAACGCGAAACACCGGGGATAATTTCCCGGATGTTTTCCCCCTTCACCCGTACCACCTCATACCGCGTTAGGGCATGCCTAGCATCACGCTTTGTCATGTCATGCATCGTCATGCATTTGTTTGCATTGTATTTATTGTTTCCTCCCCCTCTTCTCTTGCTAGACACCGAGACCGACGCCGCTGCTACCCAGTACGACTACAGTGTTGACGACCCCTCCTTCTTGCCAGAGCAATCAGGCAAGCCCCCCCTTGATCACCAGATATCGCCTACTCTCCTCTATACTGCTTGCATTAGAGTAGTGTAGCATGTTACTGCTTTCCGTTAATCCTATTCTGTTGCATAGCCTATCATTGTTGCTCCAGCTGTTGATACCTTACCTGCAATCCTAAATGCTTAGTATAGGATGCTAGTTTACCATCAGTGTCCCTACATTCTTATCCGTCTGCCATGCTATACTACTGGGCCGTGATCACTTCGGGAGGTGATCACGGGCATATGATATATACTTATACTGTTACATGACTTATGATACTGTTCGGAGATGGGGGGCTAAAGGGGCAGGTGGCTCCATCCCAGTAGAGGTGGGCCTGGGTTCCCGACGTCCCCCGACTATTACTTTGTGGCGGAGCGACGGGGTAGGTTGAGACCACCTAGGAGAGAGGTGGGCCTGGCCCTAGTCGACGTTCGTGGATACATAACACGCTTAACGAGATCTTGGTATTTGATCTGAGTCTGGCTACTGGCCTATACACACTAACCATCTACGCGGGGACAGTTATGGGCACTCGACGTCGTGGTATAAGCCGAAGCCTTCGTGACGTCAGCGACTGAGCGGCGCGTGCCGGATTGGACTGGAACGCCTGCTAGGCTAGGTCTGCTTCCGGCCGCCCTCGCAACGTGCAGGTGTGAAATGGGTGATGGGCCCAGACCCCTGCGCCATAGGATTTAGACCGGCGTGCTGACCTCTTGGTTGTGCCTACGTAGGTCTGCGACGTGTTGATCTTCCGACGCCGGGCATGACCCAGGAAAGTGTGTCCGGCCAAATGGGATCGAGCGTGTTGGGTTATGTGGTGCACCCCTGCAGGGAAGTTAATCTATACGAATAGCCGTGATCTTCGGTAACAGGACGACTTGGAGTTGTACCTTGACCTTATGACAACTAGAATCGGATACTTAATAAAACGCACCCTTCCAAGTGCCAGATACAATCGGTGGTCTCTCTCTCACAGGGCGACGAGGGGAGGATCATCGGTTAGGATTATGCTATGCGATGTTACTTGGTGAACTTACCATCTACTCTCTTCTTCTGCTGCAAGATGGAGGTTACCAGAAGCGTAGTCTTCGATAGGACTAGCTATCCCCCTCATATTTCGGCATTCTGCAGTTCAGTCCACATATGATACCCGTATTCCATTTGATACCAATGCATACATATGTAGTGTAGCTCCTTGCTTGCGAGTACTTTGGATGAGTACTCACGGTAGCTTTGTTCCCCCTTTCCCCCCTTTCTATACCCGATTGCTGCGACCAGACGATGGAGCCCAGGAGCCAGACGCCACCGTCGATGACAACTCCTACTACACTGGAGGTGCCTACTACTACGTGCAGCCCGTTGACGACGACCAGGAGTAGTTTAGGAGGATCCCAGGTAGGAGGCATGCGCCTCTTTCGACCTGTATCCCAGTTTGTGCTAGCCTTCTTAAGGCAAACTTGTTTAACTTATGTCTGTACTCAGATATTGTTGCTTCCACTGACTCGTCTATGATCGAGCTCTTGTATTCGAGCCCTCGAGGCCCCTGGCTTGTAATATGATGCTTGTATGACTTATTTTATTTGTAGAGTTGTGTTGTGATATCTTCCCGTGAGTCCCTGATCTTGATCGTACACGTTTGCGTGTACGATTAGTGTACGGTCAAATCGGGGGCGTCACAGAAGAACCCAAGGAGATTCGCCCCGAGGACTACATCATCATCGATGACACCGATTCAGATCCTAGTAAGGATGACTTTGAAGACGAAGCTGGAGCAGACATCATGGAGTCTTCCACCGATCAAAATTTCTAGATGACCACATATATTATTAGTATTCCCCCATGTAATCAGTAGTAGTTGAGCACTTTTGCGATAGTTCTAGACCGCTTGTATGCCCTTTCTTGATTGATTGAGTGAAATGATTGTGTTTGTCTCATGTGCATATGGGTAGTGCTTTCTCATTAGACCTCATTCTATTATGATCTCTCCCCTCTAAACCCATCAGATGCCTCCAAGACGTGACACCGGTTTTGCTTTCCCGCCGGATCTCACTCGGTTGATCCAGCAGCAGAATACCCTGATGCAGTTGTTAGTTCAGAACCAAGGCAACAACAACAACAACAATCCACCACCACCACCGGTTGACAACCTAGCCCATTTTCTAAGGTTATAGCCGCCGGTGTTTTCCAGTAGCATCGAGCCTATAGTTGCCGATGATTGGCTATGCCGTATTGGAAGGGAGTTGACCACCGTAGGTTGCACAAATGCTGAGAAGGTGCGCTTTGCCGCACACCAGTTGGATGGACCAGCAGCCTCATGGTGGGAGAAATACACGGCCACTTTTCCTGTAGCCAATGTCACTTGGGACTAGTTTCAGCAAGCTTTCCGCGTAGCCCATGTCTCAACTGGAGCCATGCAGATGAAGAAGTGGGAGTTCCGCAACTTACGCCAAGGGAACCGTACTGTGGCTCAGTACATGGATGAGTTTAGCAAGTTATCTCGCTATGCCCCTGATGACGTGGCCACAGATGCCGCGAATCAGGAGAAGTTTATGGAATGGCTAAATGATGAGATGAGCATGCAGTTGATGGTAGCAACCTTCAATAACTACCAGGAGTTGGTAGATAAGGCTCTTATGATTGAAGGGAAGCAGCAGCAGATTGAGAGCCGTAAGTGGAAGTACGGACAAGGGAAGTATAACTCAAGAGCTCAGCAGAAGCCTCGCCTAACCCCGAACTCGGGAGGACTTGTTCATAACCATGGAGGTCACAACCACACTGGAGGAGGATCGCATAACCACAATGGTGCTAAGAATGGAAATGGGAACAGAGCTAACAACAATCAGAACCGCTCCAACCCAGCCACACCCGCCAAAAGAGACCTAAGTCAAGTTACTTGCTTTAAGTGCAGGAAGACAGGGCACTATGCCAATGATTTCCCTGAATGAAGGAATGGAAACGGAAATGGGAGCACTGGGAAGAAGCCTAATCCATTCAACAAAGGACAAGTTAACCACGTTAACGAGGAGGAGGTTGAAGAGCAGCCGGACGCAGTAATAGGTAAGTTTTTGGTTAAGTCATTTACCGCTCTTGTTCTTTTCTATACTGGTGCATCGCATTCATACATATCAAGGGGATTCATGGATAAGTTTAAACTACCAACCCAAACCCTTAGGACCCCTCTCCTAGTGATTTCACCCGGAGCAGAGTACATGGCTAGCCGATGGTGCGACCAGATACCCCTAGCCATTGGCACACATGTTTTTCCGTCCGACCTAATTATATTGGAGTCACAAGGATTGGATGTGATATTAGGTATGGACTGGATGTCAAGGTATGGAGGAAGTTTTGACTGTGCTAGTAAGTCGATTTATCTCACCACCCCGGAGGGAAAAAGGATTAAGTATGTATCTAGGCATGTGCCTAGGAGGAGCCAAGTGAATGCCCTCACGGGAGTTGTTCAGAGGAAGTGCCTGTAGTAAAGGACTACCCGGATGTTTTTCCAGAAGAGTTACCAGGCATGCCATCGGATAGAGACATTGAGTTTTTGATAGATCTATTGCCAGGTACAGGGCCAATATCCAAGAGACCCTATCTGATGCCCGCAAATGATCTGGAGGAAATTAAGAAACAGATCAAGGAGCTATTGGAGAAAGGTTACATTCGAAGAAGCTCGTCACCTTGGGGAGCCCCAGTACTTTTGGTGGAGAAGAAGGATAAATCCCTAAGGATGGTTGTTGATTATCGATCTTTGAATGAAGTGACAATTAAGAACAAGTACCCAATGCCGATGATCAATGATCTGTTTGATCAGTTGCAAGGAGCCAAAGTGTTTTCGAAGATGGATTTGCGATCGGGATACCATCAGTTGAAGATTTGAGAGAAGGATATACCAAAGACAACGTTCACCACATGGTATGGATTATACAAGTATACGATCATGTCGTTTGGACTGACTAACGCCCCTGCCTATTTCATGAGCATGATGAACAAGGTATTCATGGAGTATTTGGACAAGTTTGTTGTGGTGTTTATTGATGATATTATGGTATACTCGAAGAATGAAGAGGAGCACAAGGAGCATTTGTGGTTAGTTCTCGAGAAACTCGGGGAACACCAGTTGTATGCTAAGTTCAGCAAATGCGAATTTTGGTTGAAGGAAGTCGGGTTCCTTGGACATGTTATATCAGGGGAAGGAATATCAGTAGACCCCAACAAGGTTCAGTCAGTCACTGAATGGTTGGCACCCACTTCAGTTAGCGAGATCCGCAGTTTCCTTGGACTCGCAGGATACTACCGAAGATTCATTGAGAATTTTTCCAAGATTGCGAAGCTAATGACTGAACTATTGAAGAAGGATACTAAGTTTAAATGGAAAGAAGATTGCGAGGCAAGTTTCCAGGAGTTGAAGAAACATTTGACTACAGCCCTAGTGCTAACACTGCCAGATATACATAAGGATTTCCAAGTGTATTGCGACGCCTCTCGCTTAGGACTTGGATGTGTGCTTATGCAGGATGGAAGAGTTGTTTTGTATGCCTCACGACAACTAAAACCTCATGAATTGAACTATGCCACGCATGATTTGGAGTTAGTAGCAGTGGTGCATGCATTGAAGACTTGGAGGCATTACCTTATTGGAAACCGTTGTGATGTGTACACGGATCATAAGAGTTTGAAGTACATTTTCACCCAAAAGGAGCTGAACCTTAGGCAGAGGAGATGGTTGGAGCTTATAAATGATTATGATATGAAGCTACACTATCATCCAGGAAAAGCCAATGTCATAGTAGACGCTTTGAGCCAGAAGAGTTATGCTAATATCCTTGAAAGTAAGGGATTGACGAAGGAGTTAGCAGAGGATATCATGGAACTTCAATTGGAGATTGTTCCAAGAGGTTTCATTACAACAATGGAGGTTCAGTCTACATTGTTGGGCAAGATTCGAGAAGCTCAGAAGGATGACAAAGAGATTGCCGAGATAAAGGAGAAGATGATCAAAGGAAAGGCCAAAGGTTTTCGTGAGGATGAGCACGTTACCTTATGGTTTGAGGACCGAGTTTGTGTGCCCAATAACCCAGAGATCAGGAAGTTAATACTTCAGGAAGCTCATGACTCACCATACTTGATACACCCCGAAAACACCAAGATGTATTTGGATTTGAAGGAACGTTTCTGGTGGACTGGTATGAAGAACGATATTGCCGAGTATGTAGCCATATGTGATGTATGTCAGAGAGTGAAGGCAGAGCCTCAGAAGCCAGCAGGACTGTTACAGCCTATGCCGATATCCGAATGGAAGTGGGATAAACTTGGCATGGACTTTATCACCGGATTGCCCAGAACTAAAGCAGGATATGTTTCGATATGGTAGTAGTTGATCGCTTGACCAAAGTGTCTCACTTTATCCCAGTGAAAGCCACATATACAAGTGTGAAGTTGTCCAAGATATATATGTCCAGGATCGTATGTCTGCATGGAGTTCTGAGGACCATCGTATCAGATAGAGGAACACAGTTTACCTCAAAGTTTTGGCATCAGTTACACCAGACTTTGGGAACAAGATTGGAGTTCAGTACAGCGTTTCACCCGCAGACGGATGGACAGACCGAGAGAGTCAACAAGATACTAGAAGACATGTTGATAGCCTGTGCGCTAGATTATGAATCTAGCTGGGATGAAAATTTGCCTTACGCAGAGTTCTCATACAACAATAGCTACCATCCCAGTTTGAAGATGGCATCGTTTGAAGCCATGTATGGACGCAGGTGCAGAACGTTGTTGATGTGGGATGAGGTAGGAGACCAGCACTTGTTTGGACCAGACTTGATCAAGGAGTTTGAGGAGAAGGTTAAACTGATTCATGATAGACTGAAGATTGCTCAGTCCAGGCAGAAGAGTTATGCAGATTCGAAACGCAAGGAGGTAACATATGAAATTGGAGACATAGCATATTTGCGAGTATCACCTTTACGAGGAGTGAAACGTTTTGGAGTTAAGGGAAAGTTAGCCCCGAGATTTGTAGGACCGTATCATGTTTTGGAACGGATGGGAGAAGTTGCCTACAAGTTGGAGTTACCTGAGGGATCGTAAGGAGCTCACGATGCGTTTCACGTTTCACAGTTGAAGAAGTGTCATGCTGAGATGGCCGATATACCGTTAAGAGATACAGTACCCTTGGAGGCGATTCAGTTGGACGGTGATTTCACTTATGAGGAGAAGCCAGTTAAGATTCTTGAGTTTGCCAGCTAAGTCACCCGCAGCAAGGTTATCAAGTTCTGCAAGGTTCAGTGCAGCCACCATACCGAGGATGAAGCCACCTGGGAACGAGAGGATGATCTCCACAAAGACCACCCACACCTATTTTCTAGCCACCTGGGAACGAGAGGATGATCTCCACAAAGACCACCCACACCTATTTTCTTGCCAACCCGAATCTCGAGGGCAAGATTCATCTTAAGGGGGGTAGGTTTGTAACATCCCAAATTTTCAATTTGGAATGTTATATATAGGTCATTCATGCATATCATATTTTATTGCATCTTCGTTCCGCAATCCTTGAAATCCTAAGAAACTCAAGGACCCTCGGAGAGAGTTGGGGATTTCCCGATTTCATATTTGATTTTTATCAAATAATGAAACGAGGATTTTTGATTTTAATAATTTTTCTCTCTGAAAAATATTTCATTTTGAAAATAAATGAGAGGAGATAATATGACTTCTCCAAAATAATTGAAATATTAGAGGAAAAATATTAAAATCATTTATTTGATTTTATTTGGATTTTATTTGCAATTAGAAAATTGCATGTTTTTCAAAATTGCATTTTAGTGCCAAGAAAATGTTCATCTTGTTCTAAATATTTTATTTAGATGGTGAAAATTTGTTTTGGCATTTTTAGATTTTTATTTTATTTTCTAGGATTTTATTTCTGTCGGCGAAATTGTTTAAGAAAAATAATCTCCCCGCGCCGACTGGGCCGAAACCCAGCCGGGCCGCCGGCCCAATCGCCGCCGCCACCACCGATTCGGACAGAGTCCGAGCCGGACTCCTCCTGCCGCCGCGCCTTGCCCCCTCCCCCAAGTCGCCCCCTCCTTATATACGCGCCACCCCGGCCCCCCACCACCACCGCCACCGCCGCAGCCGCCCG